>NW_007578183.1:347733-431872 GCF_000690725.1 Stegastes partitus
GCAGCACCTTACATGGCAGCTCTGTCGCCATTGGTGTATGAATGTGTGTGAATGAGTGAATGAGAAACGCAGTGTAAAGCACTGTGAGTACCACAGAGGTGCGCTATGTACAGTAAGTGCAGACCATTTACCATAACCCATGAAAGGTCTGTTAAATTCTCAAGACAACTTTATTTGTTGAATTCTTACAAAATATAGTTTAACTGCTTTCTTTTCTCCTTGCTCTTCCTGTGTGTGTTTGTTGCAGTTCATGTGTTGTACCTGTGTCCACCGCCTACAGTACAGCAGTTTACGTAACCGTGCTTATAACCAAATATCCTCATTTCACCTTGAAACAAACGACAAGATTCTCAGATTTCAATTGCAGCAGATTTGTCGTGCATATGTGGATTCAAATATGGACAGACATCACATTCGAGCTTTCCAGGAGAGATCAATATAGAAAATGATTACGAATACAGCTTCAGCATGAATGTGACAGCAGCAAAGTGAGGCAGGACTTGAACACACCGTATCAGCAGGTGGTGAGAGTGAGAGACGGGGACGGACTGAGGGAGCAGAATGTAATCAATCTCAGCTCATATTGTTGCTCAGCTCTCAGCAGAGAATTATCCAGGAATCAGCTTTGGCCGGGCTACATAATCTGTTCATCTATCTTACAGAACGCGGCCGGCTTTGATGTACTGTGTTCAGCTTTAACACGGGGGGGTGATCAACAAGTCAGAGGGTTCGTTTGCCCTTAAGGTTGAACTGGAAAAAAATGTTAAATCTTTTATGTTATAGAGCGATTTGCCTGCGGGTCATGCAGCGTGGTTTGTGACCTTTCATCAAAGTCACACTGGGCACAGAATTTACACCAATCATCAAATTAGTTTAATGGATTCTGTTGCTAATAGAGAAAATATTGAACCCTGTTGTTGAAATTTCACATCACAATACTCAAATGAAGCTGTGTTTTCTCAGTGCGACGCCAACCAGCAGAACACAGCTGTTATCAATCAAATTAACCTAAAATATGAAATTGGTTTTATATTGGTTTTATGTGTCTTTCTGCTGTTGTTATCAGGCCCTGGGCTCTGTAATAAACACACAGTGAAATATTAATCATATGAAGGGGATGAAAGTTCCCTTTGTTAACTTTGTTTAAGGGTTTTCACACAATGGCTCTCTGATAAATAAATCTTCTTTAATGTCCCCGTTTATGGGATTAAAGTCTTTATTAGAGAACATGCTGCCCAAAAATGGAAAACATTGTTTTTGGTCATAATAGAGTTTCACAGTGGTAGTCTTGATTACACAGAAATGTCCGCTGTGTTATTAGTTGACAAAAAACCTCATTTGTGCTAAACAATGAGCAAAAACAATTGGGGAAAAAAAAACCCTTCAGGAAATTTCAGAAATGACGTCTTTCTGCAGAGGTTTTGAGTCGCATTGAGACCACTAACATGAAGATACTGTTGCATAGACGTTCGTTAAACACGTCATCGGCAATCGTTTCTCATCGTTATTTCTCAAACATCAATCCTGGTATTTAGGAAATCCATACGGGTCAGACGCTGCTGTCGAGTAGGTATGTATCAGAAATGGCATCAATCCCTCGGGGACAAAGATTGTCTGCACTACAGAGCTCAGTGATTAGTCGTGAAAGGGCCCTTTTTTCCCCCCAACTCTTTAATTTGAACAATATGTACATGACAGGGTGAACCAATTTTCTATCATAAGCTGTACATGCATTTAGGCACTGAAAGTAAAGCGAGCATGCTTTCATAAATAACTTGATCCAATGTGCAGAAAACACACAAACTCCCCCCGAATCTGTATTTGGTGGGACCAGTCTTTTGCTTTTGCAATCGCTCCAGTTCTCCTCCATTTGACAGATTTTCAAGGTGCTTGGTAGGTAGGCTTTGGCTGCTTGGCTGTTTCAAGCATTTTGGAGGATTTGCCGCAGTTCTTCTGTCTCTGCATGTAATTTCAGACTGACTCTATTATGTTGAGATTTGGCCTCTCTGGAGGCCTTACTGTCTATGCAGTAGTGCTCCTTGTTCTTCTTGACCCGACATGTCGGAGGTTCACATATGACAGGTTCCATCATTTACTCCCTAAAGAGGTCCCTGTCATAGGCACCTAATCCTTAATCTCTGACTGCTCAGTTTAGTTAACCCTCTGAACCCCAAAGCAGTTTCTAGACATTTTACTGTTCCTGTCACATTTCTAGTCACTGTGGGCTCATTTCTTACTGCAATATAAAGACTCGCACCACTACGGAAACAGAATGGCTATAAGAATGGCTATAAGAAGGAAGAAAGCAGAAACATCTGTGCAGAATGGCACATTTATAATAACATAAATCATTAAAAAAGAGAAAAAAACAGAGTTGAAGTTCTTTGATTCTTTATTTTACAAACAAAAAAACCTGCCATCAACATGTACATCACATTGCCAAGTGCCCAAATCTGTTGAGAATACTAAAAAAAAACTTTACGTACTACAAATATTTTACTACTCACATGTTTAGTTTGTTTAGATTCTTGTCTCCTATCTGCTTTGTGTAAACACTGCCTACAGTAAAGCCACAAAGTTCTTGAATTTTTGTCACATGACTGCAGGTTGTCATGAGTGGTTTTGCAGTTGTAGTGAGGAGCGCAGGATTTTTATTTTTTCTTAGACTTTTACTTGTTCTTGTTATTGCAAGGGGTTTATTTTTGGCAAAATGAGACATGAAGTGATTTAGATAAAATACCATGTTTTTAAGTTTAGATTTGATTACATTTTCCAATGGAGCAGCACATCACAGATAAGTAGTTCAAGGACCATTGGAAAGTAGATATGAGATGATTTTTTTTCTGTTTTTACAGTTATTGGCTTTGATAAATAGTGTCATTTTGCCTGTTTCCTTTAGATTACATTCCCTTCAAAGCTGCTGGTGAGTTTGGCATTCAGGGGGTATTTATTTAAATAAATGAAAAGGGGGACAAATGTTAATTCTGTCATTTTTTTCAATAATAGTTTCAAAACTACCGATGAGAAGGTGAAGACTGGGGAGGAAGACGTGTTTTGTTTGTTTGCCTCATGATAACTTCTCCTGTAGCAGTCCGCCTCTATATAGCTGAAAAAATGCTGCTAATTAGCAGTCATCTTAATAGGATTCACCTTTGTGGAAGTGTTTGTAATTGCCACTAAGTTACTTCAGCGTTGGTCCTTTTCCTCGAGGTGTATGTAAGCAGCTTCTCCAGGGATGCAGGTGTTAATTACAATAAAGATCATTCTTTCTGGATGCATAATTGACCTCATGGTAATTTAGTCATTGTACACACATTTCCCTGCTCGTTGCTCTAATTGAATTTGTTATGGTGCAACAACACAGGTTGCCATAATAAAGCAGTCGTCCTCCGTCTGCCTTGTGATTCTCCAAGGTGCCTCTCACTGTTAGTGTGGCTCCTCCTCCGACCTCTGCTCTGAGTGAAATGTACTGCTCAGGACAGCTTTGGCATGCATCTGCACCTCATGACCATATCAGTTCACTGAGCCAGCCTCCGCCGTTGGACTTATTAGGCCATACTGACGGGAGTGTTTATGTCAGCGTGTCCTGCAGCGCACATATCTGTGTTAATGTGTGTGTTTAAGCGCGTCCTGCTGTGTGTGTACGTATCCCAGTGTCTCCATTTGCGGCTTTGCTTCGGGCTGTTGCTTCAGCTCCTCGGCTAATGGTGATTTTTTATTTTTTCTCTCCCCCCTCCAACACCCTCCGTCCTGATACACACCAGTACCTGTGGCACCGTTGCTCACTCTCTGTCCTCCTTATTTTTCCACTTCTCATTGCCAAGATCTTCCCTCAGAAAAGTCTCTAATCCTGTCTTGTCCTTTGATCTTTGCCTCCATCCCACATCTTGCTGCCTCCAGCCTCTCCGTCCTCCTCGTTCTCCTCCTCTCCTTGTTTACCTCCTTTCCTCACCATTAGCAAATTGGAAGCACTTTACTAGCAGCTTGTTAGCCGGCCCGTGGCCCGCATTCAAATAGTTAAGCATCCGTCATTATCTGTCTCCACGCTCACATTACTATCTGGTTGCATAGCCAGTGCTTGATAAAATCTCATTATCAGAGCAGATTATGAGTTGGCTGCGAATTTGGCATATTCAGATTCCAGCTCTGTTGGAATTTAATTTAAATGTTGGCTTTTATATCCCAAATGTTTTAACTCACCTGTTGCCAGAGGCTTTTAATAAATGATGATGCGTGTTTATCATAAAATATCCTGTCCACTGTGAATGTTTAATGCATTAGATATCCGTCTTTTTTTTTTAACAGAAAAGATCAAATGATATCGATGGAAGCGATTTCTTGTTTTGTGATTCTGTCTTACATCCACTGCTTTGCATTTCTAAGGCCTTGGGTAGTGATTTGTGTCATCAATTTTAATCAGCTAATTATTATAACCCCAACTCGCTGGAGACCACAGAGCAGCAGGAAACAAGTTCTCAATAATACGCCTCTCTAGAGAAAATATCATCGATCCAAATACTTAAAATTCCAGGACAGAAAGACAGTTGAATTTTTTTTTTCAGCAGATTGTACTTTTTTATTATTATTATTATTAACGGAATATGGAAAAAGGTTTCAGGCTTGTTTTGCTTTCGGTGTCAGGTCTCTGCTGCTAGGACTTAAATCAGAATTGAAATGTCAGCCAGACAAGTGAGAACAGCAGACAGGCGCCCCGGCAGCCACGCAGATGTACACATTTACATATGTACCCGCGGACAGACAGATGAAGCTGTCTGCCAGCCCGCTAGGAATCCGCAGGCATCAATCCATCCAACCAACCAACCAACCATCCGCAGTGAGCCAGCCACTTCCACATGACGCCATCAGTACCAGAGGTATGTGTACTAATTCGGCAGCGCTGCGGAACCAGGGATCTGGGAACACAATGGGAAGGGTTATCCAGGGGATCCCTGCCTTTCAATGGAGGCCTTTGTGCTTGTTGCTGCTCTGTCCAGTGATGAAGACAGCACATGCTGGCAAAAAGCTCATTGGCCTGTTGCTTTGTGTGTCCGTGTGCATGTGACGGTGTGGATGAAATACAAAAATACACAAGCCGAGGGATGAGCGTGGACTCAGTGACTTGCCCTGCAGCAGTAACACCATCCATCACTTGTACAGGTTTTATTGTAACCTTGCCATTAAAACTCTCATTTAGCTTTTCTTTGTCCTTTTTTGACTGTCGCCTGTTTGTTTTTTTTCCCTTGTCAGTGTTTACATCAATAATCCATTCTCTCATTTTTCTCAGCACTCCTCACAAAGATTAATGTCTCTCGTCTTTGCTGTTGGTTTTGTGTTTGTTTTTTCTGGTGATGATGCTGCTGAATGGGAAGTTGATGAGCTTGGCTGCTGATTGTTTCTGATGTCTGGAAGGATGCCTATAGCTTAGAAGAAGGACCGCAGAAGTTGACAGTCAGAGAATTGGCTGCAGTTCGGTTGTCTGGGGTGTCTGTACAGTTCTGCACTGGAAAGTGTTCCAAACATATACTTGGTTTAAGTCTTTAAAAAACACACGTCTTGTTGATGAAGTGATGTACTTGGAGTTGGTTTTCCCAGTACTTTGGGTCATTGTTGATAATCCATGCAAGAAAAATGCAAACAATTTGTGGAAAAGCTCCACAAAGGACAACAAAATGTGTTCAGTTGGTAAAAGGGATTTGTAAGTATGTCTAATATGTTCTGTTTTTACATCCTCAGTGCTGTAAAATGGCAAAATATCAGCTGACTCGTAATTGACAGTATTGTTTGTATTTTTGAGCCCTTTTTAGTGTAGAATCACAGTTTTATTCAGGGTGCCATTTATGCCAGGTTGCTATTTTTGACTGCTCTAATCCATCCATCCATCTATCCATTATCTATACACCGCTTAGTCCTCACTAGGGGCTGGAGTCTATCCCAGCTGACTCCTGGACAGGTCGCTACTCTATCACAGGGCTACACTTAGAGACAGACAACCAAGCACACTCACATTCACACCTACAGACAATTTAGAATCACCAATTAACCTCAACATATTTTTGGACTGTGGGAGGAAGCCGGAGAACCCGAAGAGAACCCACGCTGCACGGGGAGGACATGCAAACTCCACGTAGAAAGATCCCAGGCGTCCTCACCGGGACGCGAACCAGGCGGTGGTGCTAACTACCGAGCCAGCCTGCAGCCCACAGCTCTAATCCCCTGAAATTAAATGTGTTTTTTGCTTCGAACACGTTGGCGATTTTTTACTTGGACTGAGGTTTTGCAACCCCGAGTCCAAAAAAAGGACTTTTCTGTGCAACTGAACTGCATTCTCATTACGTTTTGAAAGAAACCTATTTTCTCCCTGGAAGGTCTGTGATATTGTAGAAAAGGCCACAAAGTCCGTGTGAGGAGGGAGGAGGATGATGACGTGAGTCACATACGAGACCTTCACTCAGGTGACCAGGGTTTGTGTTCTGTGTGGAACCATTAGGCCAAGACATCAGTTTTGTTTTCACTCATTGGTCACCCTTGGGTTTTCTTCACTGTTTGATTGGGTTTAGGAAAATATACCAACAGAAGCTATTTGTCATAAGTTTGGTTACATTTAGGCATATAAGTTTTGGATTAAAATAAGATCCTCTCACAACATGCTTGAAACTATTCCTCCATTTTCTGGGTTACTAAGATGATGAGTCCCAGCCCACCTGATGTATGATAGTGTGACTGAAAAGAAGAGACAGTAAAGCAATAAAAAAAAAAAATGGCAGTGACATTTTTATTAGAAAGGTGTTTGCGATGCATCACAAGCAGTTGTTATCTGATAGAAAAGGTGTTCCCTCAAAACGTAACTGAGAATGAAATGCAATTTTTGACTTGAATCCGTTGACAAAACCTGAATTAGAACCAATAAGATATAGCTAAGATTGACACAGACCTAATCATCATAAATGTGGCTAACAATAATAATTTCATGTCATGCTCCTACTGTTTTTATTTCATCTTATCTTGAAGGTTTCCAAAGCACGAAATATTCCAGCTAGATCAATTTAGACGTATAAATAAGTACAAATTATAGCATTTTCCTGTCAAATTAGGTTTTTATCTCTATTTTGAGGGTGATTATTCATTCGCTCTCCAAATATCAGTGTAATAAAAACTCTTCAAACGTCAGACAAACATATTCCCATGTAGTTATGTAAGTCTTGTGTCAACATCCATCATTTTACTTCTTAATGACGGAGCTCTTTAACATTTCATGTGACCAGCGTTCAGAGGAGGTCTCCTCATACGCCAGCTTCTGCTTTACTGCTCATTAACACCCCATTAACCATTAGGCTGCCAGGAGGCTCCGTCTCATGTTGTTTGTGTGTGCATACTGTGATTACTCCTCACAGGGCTGCACAACACCAGCTAACAGAGCCATTATAAGACTCGACGCTGGTCTTTTTCCATTTTTTTTTCACTTTTTGTTCCCCGTCTCCTTGTCTTAAGTGACAGCAGCCGAGTCCATTTAATTGCTTCCCTGGACAGCAGATTGTCACTGCTCCCTCTCTCTCTCTCTGTGTTTCTCTCCCTCCTCTTCCTACTTCCCTCCCTCTCTTCTTTTCCTCCCTCCCTGTCATCATCTGTCCATCTGCCTCCTCGTGAATCACTAAATGCAAATTGGCGCGGGCCACGCAAACACGATGTTATCCTCGATCACACACATTGTTATTATACCTTTTACCTCTTCATGACTGAATATGTCACCATGTTCCATGTGTGTCAATTATTAAATTCTTAACACTTTTATTAGGCCAAGTGTGCTGTGGCTATCTAATGAAAGTGACACCCCCCAACGCTCAGCCTCAGCTTGTTAAAATACCAACTCATGTTTGACACCGCGGGATGACATGATGATGATGATGAGGACTACGATGGTCCTCTTTCCGCTGTCTGTTCTCGGCAGCGTTATTGGCCCCTGCCTTTTTCTCATTACAAGGCAAATGCCGGTAATGGGGCCTAAATTATGTAACTCTGGGACAAATGTGAGACAGTGTTAGATGCGCCAGAGCCAGCTTGTTCTTCGATTTTATATCCAGTAGTGTACACTCATTATAAAAGCAAAAGTCCTGTCATTATAGATTGACCAAGGCAGATATACATAGTGGACATGAGTACATATACTACACATTTAACCCTGTTTTTAAAAAAAACAACAAAAAAAAACACATTCCTATTCTCATTTGCATTTTGAGAGAAACATGTTTTCTCCCTGAAAGATAAGACTAATATGTTGTTGGAAAAGCTCCCAGCTTAAAAAAGCCACAAAGTCCAAATTATAAGGTTGTAGGGGAGGATGGAGGCATAAGTCAGCAACAGCACTTTACAGCACAGGAGGCTGCTTTCACATCCTGAGAGGTATGCTTGCTGTTTGGTTAAGTTAAGGAATCATGGAAATGGATCGCAGTTTGTGGTAAAATATGAGTTTTTCCACAACTGGTTTAAAGCTCGTTCTCCATTTTCTTGATTACTCGGGCGACAAGTCCTGCCTGTGCAATGTACGCATTCCAAATCGAATACCTTTCTTTTTGCTTTAGCTGCCCTCACAAAGTATGTAATGTTTCACGTACTGGGACATACTACTTTATCACAATAATGTGCCTTAAACTTTGACCGTTTCAATCTGTACTTCCTGGAATTTTTCACATACTACATATTATATACTATGTATTGGGACATACTAAGCTCTGTTTCTTTCGTACTACATAGTATGGTAGTATGGATATTGAATCACCACTATAATTTGTTAGAGACGGTGCCGACACACAAAAGAAGCAACAACTCGGACACACCCAAATTCATCTCAATGAACCTGCAATGCAACTTGGATGATAATCAATGACTAACAGGATATATTCCCTGAGGGGGAAGATTCTGCATCCTCCAGAAAGCACAAAGAACATACAATTTGTATAAGCAAGAAAGGAAACACAACATTTAATGCTGCACTGCATGGCTGCCTTTACACATGGATGAGGTCCAGACTCTTTGCCTTAAGCTAATAACTGCTAGAGCAGGTTAACTAGCACAGGTATACCTGTGTAACATGGGCAGTTTCACCATCAGGTTTAGTGCATATCTATAATGCATCACATACAGATACAGTTGAAAGTGTCACAACTAACTGTGTTGAGAAGACGAATACGTTTGTGCACAATTAAATGACAAATGTTTCCTTCTCATCATTACTTTGTAAAGTTTTTATTAAACTTGCATAACGTTGCAGGACCTTGGGCTTCGAAATTATGATTTTCCAAGAAATGGCACCTTTAGTTGCAAAAAAAAAAGAAGAAAAAAGGTGAAGCGGCGACTACTTTGGTCAGACGCAAGACTATAAATTGCACAATATCGAAGACATGTTTCATATTTTCTATACAATTTTTCTGCACTGAGAAAAATAGTAATGATCCAACTGAGTTACTCTCCAAAAACGTCCAGTTGCTCAATTTCCTGTTTAATTTGTGCTTTCAGTTTGGGTAGCTGTGTTTGCTCTGCCTCCATAGCAAGCTACTAGTCAGCCACTTTTTGCTGGAAGTCTTTCGAGCCAAAAGTAATTAAAAACATAATTTTGAAACTATTCCATTCAGGCACTGACCTTAAATTGTAGAATAACAATTAACAGCAGCAACCATGGACCATTTATGCCATGAATTAATCACGGATTGCATTAATTTCTGAATAACTCAGTACCGCTAAAAACCACCATTTTCTGCCTCCAGCAAGTCTGGCACGGCCCCCCTTTCCTCCAAATGCCCCAATGATTTTATTATCAAGAACTATAGTTATAGAATTATAGCCTGTGATTTCTATAGATCAGTTTGGGAAGTGTAGATAAAAACATACTGTTGTACAAGTCATGTAAAAACGCTTTTTTGAGCCTCTTGTGACAGTCAGCATCGCAAATCTTGCTGCTGAAATAATCGAAGCATCTCTAAAATATGGAGAAATCATACAGATGTCTCATTAACTCATTATCATTTAACCTCAGCTTCCTTCCTCAGTGAACGGAGATGGTGTCTGCAGTGTTTGTGTTGTCTAACACCAACGCACAGGAGAAAACTCATAAATCATGAACACACACACACACACATGGACACACACAAGTTCAGCGAAGAGCTTCTGTACAAATCAAGGGTTCACACACAAGCAATCAAGCTACATGCTACACCCACTACACCTACAAATGCTGTTAAGGTGTCACGCTTCTGGTCACAGTGTTATCAGGACTCTCAACCTTGCTTTCTTGTGTATGGAGAACACAAATGCACACAAGAGATAAGAAGAGCTTACGATAACCAGCTGACCGCAGAAACGCACAGACGCACACACAAACAGAAACGCAGTTGGTCTTAAGTCGTCAGACGGCATCAAAAGAGGAAGTAAACCTCATGTGCCTCTCTGAGGTATTGTCAGGATGGAGATTTGAATATTCATTTCATTTCATTTCTGTTTGTCACGGTGTCTTTTGGCTGTTTCTGAGAGAAGAAGGAGAAATAAGGACAAATAATGTATTTGAAGCATTTGTTCTATTGCACTTACGTAATAGTGTACAAATGTAAAGATCAGTTTGTCTTTAGCAGAGTGTTTTTTCATTATAGCTTTGATTCCATTTGGTTATATGTGAGATGTGTCGGAAAAGTTTCAGGACTGATGTCACAAAAGAAATGTTACTGCTACAAACTACCGGTTTTCCCTTCCAAGTAATCTCCCTGGAGTCTAACACACTTTCCCAGCCTTCTCTGCCACGCCGCCATGCACTCCTGGAGGGATTCTTCCGGGATCCTCTGCAGCTCTGTCGTCACAGCCATCTTGATGTCGTCCAAACGGGTCCCCTTGATGACCCCCTTGAGTTTAGGGAAGAGGAAACAATCCCACAGAGCCAGGTGGGCTGAGTAAGGAGGTTGCTCCAGCACAGAGATGTTCTTCTCAGGCAGGAACTGTTGGAGGCTCAGGGCATTGTGAGCAGGCACGTTGTCATGCTGAAGCAGCCACCACTTGTCCTACCACAACTCTCACCTCTTCTGACGCACTGAACAAAGCAAACAGCGCAGGATCTCTTTGGAGACGTGCTGGTTGATCGTTGGAAGGAGAAAACTGGTAGTTTGTAGTTTGGGTTTGAAATATATCATTGGTGACACCAGTCCTGGAACTTTCCTGACACACCTCGTATGCAGTTTGTGAGATGAGAGAAACTCCTGGTTTCAGTGGAGAGTCTGACATTTTCAGAGACACTTGTTCATGGTTGTGCTAATGTGTTTAAGAGCAGAAGATTGTGTTGATACATAGCAGGGATGCTACAAATGATTATGTTCATTTTTATATCAATCTGCCATGCGTTTTCTCAATTTCTCTTTGTGCCCTCCAGTGGCATCCTCAGATTCTGTCTTTTCTTTGCTATAATGACGAGATGACTCCATATGTTTCTGCTTGTAACCTGAAGTCCTGTACAGCAGCATTACTGGCCATGCCTGCAACAAAACTTGAGACTATGGGTGACCGAGCCTTCACAGTCAGATATCAGGTCAGCTGGGTCTGTGTGCTTTTAAATCCCATTGAAAACGGGTTTTTCTAAAAAGCTTTTATTGGGTGATCTTTCAAACAGACTAGTTAGTGCATTTGTGTATCGTGTTGTGTTTTCTTGTGCTGCATCTTGTAGCCTTGTTTAAAAAGATGCAACATAAAAATAAATTATCATATGAAAAGCAGAAAATCCTCACATTCAAGAAGCGGAAACTGGAATCTTTTCCTGAAAAGTGATTTTGTATGTTTTTTAGTTGTTCATCTTCTTGTGTCCATGTCAAAGACAGTTTTGTAAGAAGGATGAATTTAAGGTTTTTGCCTGAATCATGGTCTGTTTGCTGTTTTTTTTTTCACTCAAGGCTGAGGGGGAAGAAGGGAAACAGTAACAGAGAGAGTGACGGAGGAAACGTTTTGAGAAATGGGTGAAGGAAGAATGTGAAGAAACTGTATTGATGGATGGAGGATGAAGGTTAGGATTGACGTAAAGTGACTAATGATTAAAAAAGGACAGACAGAGGGGGAGGTCATGACAGGGGAAAGTGAAAAAGATGGAGTGATCTGCTGGAAGGATCAATACGTCATGAATTGATGATACAGTGGCTCGCAGGAAGGGACAGTATGTTTAATTTCAAGTAATTATCTCAGTTATTTACTGTCCAAAAGTATTTGTGACAACTAGTGACAAACTTTTTTTTCTTCAAAGTGCAGGCTGCTAAAATGGCTGTACTTCGTTTCCATCATTATTTCAATTTGGATTGAAATCACAATCTGCGCACAGCTTTGTTTACATGTTTCTGTTCCCTTGAAATGCAAATTTCTGTATGTATACTACAAAATGTTTGTAAATGATGTGAGAAGATGCATCCGTTTTCAGAGTGAAATGTTTCAAAGAGGGACGGAGTAGCTGCGTGAACAATGTAGCTGTGGGTGGACGAGTGGGTGGCTGGTTGAAGAGATGCCGAGTGTTAGATCCACTCAGCGCTGCCTCTCATGCATCTCATCCATCCATCCTTTCGGTTTTCCACCTCTCTATCCATCTATACATCAAACAGCAACCCACCAACCTCATACTTCATTATTCAGTTTAAATACGACTACAACTAATGCGCTGCAAACACCTCCAGGTTTGAATTTGGAGTCACTGCTAATAAATATTAACGTCCTCCTCTGTAAGGTTATTCATTTCAAAAGTGGTTTTAAATTTCTTGTTTTTAGCAACTTCTGCCATCATATTAAATTAAGGTCAGGGTAGTGTTTTGCTACACTGTTTGCAGACATCTTGCATTTGCATCGGCGGGACTCGGGATCGATGCACTTGTTGCATGTGGAGTCCTGCTGGTGGGTGCTGTTTGCTACTGAACAACTGAGACAATCAGACTCCAACATGCTGGCTTGTATTCTGCACATCTGAATCTCTCTCTTCTTGAGAGAAGTAATCCGATATTTCAGGTTAGTTTAACGAATTCTGGCCAGGTTCAAACACGCTGCACAATAATTACTATTGAATATTAGCTATGGGAGACCTTTGAAACGTTGCCAGACTCTAATCAGAGTTTATGCTGTCTGAGGATCAGGAGGCTGTCAGTGATTAAACTAAATTTGAATAATTGCTGTTAATAATTTGACTGATTAAAAATATAGACGAAGATGAAGGATGTGCAATTATAACATGTTTTAGAAGTAGAACCTGGTTCAGCCACCAGCTTGAGCCACTTGCTGTTTATTGAGATAGAAGACAGCAATTTGTTTGTTTTAACACTGTAGCAACCCAGGAAGTCGATCCCTTCAACTACAGGCAGTACAATGTTGGCACGCAGAGAGCATTGTGGGTTTCAGCCATAGACTGTATAAAAGATGGGCGTAGCAACCGGCCCTGAAAAATGAAGCCAACTCGGAAGTGTCAAAAACCTGCAATATCACTACGTCCACTAGTGCTGGCTCCAAAAAGCCCTGGCTCCCATAGAAATTAACTGGAAAAGAAGTAAGCACAGATCATGAAATACTGCATTCCTCCAGCTCAGGATTTTTTCTTATTAGTTTTCATGGTCAAGTCCAGAGATCAGGTGGCCAATCTGAAAATAAATCAATACTGAATTTTTAAAAAATCTTCAAAATTTTGCGGGGCAAGGGGCGTGGCTGGCTTGATTGACAGTTGGCAGCGACCATACAGATGAAGCGAGCAGAAGGCGGTAAATGTGTGCGGGCAGAGAGGGCCCGCCTCTCAATCCGTCCAACCAATCGCTGCTCCTATGGCTCCGCCCCCCTCCGACGATTTTTGCGTCACTGGCTCCAAAAATCCAAGACGTCAACCAGGAAGTAGCAAAACCCTGGCTTCATTTTCTCAGTGCAGAAACCAACGGGTGACGTCACGGAAGCTACGTTCATCTTTTATACAGTCTATGGTTTCAGCTAGCAACGGGCACCATGACAGAGACTTCAATGGTGGTTAATGGACTTCAGCGAGAAACCTCAAACTGAAGATGAGCCAAAGTTTACCTGGATAGTGTAGCAGGTAATGCAACTGAGCTGCTTTTATTTTAAATTGTACATGTCTTTGCTGAAGAATGGCTTCATCAGTATATGTAACGTTTGTGTTTTATTTGTTTTTAACAAATGATTATTGATTGATAACGTGGCCAGTGATTGGTTAAGAGAATTATTTAAGAATTGCATTAATAGTAGGCTAATGATGACTCAGAAGAGGTTTATGGCAAATCTATCTTGAACAAAATGCACCCTAGTAGCACTTAATATAAAACGTAAATATGGAATGTTTAGCATTACACAAAGCAGCACATAAGACTTCTTTATTTCTTGAGAGAAATAATTAGAAATTTCTGGGTTAGCTTGTGTTGTGTACCAATCAGGTCCAAGTCCAGGCACTTTTAGTCTGAGTCAAGACCTAAAAAGAAAAAAAGAAACAGAAGAAGAAGAAGAAAAAACAAAACATTTACACGTTGCCCATGTAGTACTTACCCTTACTTTTCTCACTGCTATTCATAGTGAGATCGCTCAGTACAGTCGGATGGATTCGCAAAAATCTGTAATGGATAAAGTTCCCAAAGGTTGCACTATTTGCTAAAACCCAATTACAAATCAGGGAAGCGTGCAAAATTATCATATCTTCCTGGATATTTGAGCATAAAATTACATAAACTGTTGGTCAGAATACCCACAAGACCATGAAAAGTTGAGCTGGAAGGCCGACGCTGGAGTCGATCTGTTATACTGCTGGACGAAATAAATGCAGCTCAATGATTTTCTAAAATCCTTGTGGTGCATGGAGGATTTTCAGACATGGTAGCACAATTAGCTATTTAGAAAAAAAAAAAAGACATTTTATAATCATTTACATCATTTGACGCAACAAGCATTGATGCCATGAAGTCCTTTCAGATTGCCATGAAAGTGGCTATCAGCTGGAGGACTGTGGGGCAACTAATGGATAGAAACGGTGAGAGACGAGAGAGAAGCAAGAAGAGGCGGTGATGATGGAGGGGAGTGTGTGGGATGGCCGACGTGTTAGAAGACAAAGGGCCCTGAGGATGAGAGGAGCGCTGGAGAGGGAGGAGGATGCAGCTCGTCTGAAGTGTTTACTCCTGTAGTCACTGTAGCAGTGAGAGGCAGGGAGGGATAAAGCCACAGAGATGCAAAGGAGGATGAGAATCTGTTGGTGCTACAGAACTAAGAGGCGCAATAAAAGCTGTTTTAGTGGCTGTTTATGTGCTTTTATTACATTTGTGGACATACTTGGGGATTGTGTTTTACCACAGGTATTTGGAGCCGCTTATCTTTTTTGTGTCTCATTTTTAAAACTTCTTTATTTGTGGAGTCTTTTTTTTTGTAATGTGTGTGTTTAAGGCAGTGCAAATGTTTAGATAGCCTTTCAAAGTTGTGCTTTCCTCAAAGATGGTGTTGGCTGTGATCTGAGGATTTACACTACAGTTCAATCAAGAACATCCATGGGGGGGGGGCTTCAATGTGAGAATGATTAAGAGGAGACTCTCGCTGGTGTGTGCGCATATCGACTGCGTTTGAGACAGATCCAGAGAGGGCTCATCATTCCCGGCCTGTCAGCCTTGGCTCACACACAGATAATATAACCTTAGTTCAGGTTGAAGTTGCAATGATGATGTAATTCCTAAACACCGTCTTCAGTTCCTTGGCTTCCTCTTATCTGCTGTTTATCTCTGAAACAAATTGAAATCTTTGACACCATTACTCAAGCAACTTCTCACCTTTAGCAAAGAGAAAGATCAGTGAAACCGATAAAACTGTAATTTATCACATGATAGCCTATAAGGGATAAAGGTTTAATGACTTCCAGGCTGGTGTGGGTAAAATCTTTCTTTTGAAATTGTTCTGAAATGTTCCTCTTGAATCATCTTTTATTGTCGAGGTGAAAGCTTTCTGGCAAAAGATCAAAAATCCATCCCACTGAAATTTGAAATTGGCTGTAGATCACTGGCTAGTTTAATGGTTGTCAAGAAAACAAACAAAAAAGGAAATATCGGTGAATGTATTCCTCCAAGTCCACATATTTGAATCGTTTCATTGCCAACAGTCCAGGACCTAAATATATTCAATTTACTGTCAAAGAATATAGTAAAAATTCGCATTTAAAGAACTGGAACCAGTCAGCATTGCAATATACAATCAGTCATTGAAATTCTTGCCAATTTCATCAACAAATCCTTTCTATTGATTGATGAACATATGTTCTCTCTGTGTCATGATACAGGGAGAAGGCGAAGGAATCATTCATATCTGATTAATTATGCTTGTCATTAAATATGTGTATAAAGGGCTGTTTGTCTTTTTACAAAAAAGTTTTAAGTCTTCGCATTTTTACGTGGAACGAGTCATGGTGGTGCAGCAGGTGCGAGCAGCATCTCCAGTGATCACACTTCACGTCACGTTGTCTACTTTCAGACCTGCGCTACATGTTCATGTGACTACTTGCAGGTGCACATTTGCAGTTTCACTCAGGACATGTAGAGGCAGCAGATCCTCCGAGTCTGCAAGGATCTACATCAACAGGTCCTGGTATGATTAGAGACCAAACAGAACGTGGAGGCTATTCAGGCCAAGTCTTAAAAAGATGCGTCAGGTCAGGAGTGTTGGTTTATTTTTTGATTTTCACATAGTTTCGTACCACGAATTGATTCCCCAGAATGTTAATGCAGAGTTCTACTGTAGTGTCCTGAAAGAGTACAACAAATGACTTCAACAGTGGTGCAATGACAGTTGGGTGCTCCCTTTAGATAACATGTTGGAAACAAAGTTATTTGGACACAGCATTACAACGGCCAATCAGTCCTACTTACCAGGCGTAGCTCTCTGTGTCTTCTTCCTCTTGGATCGTCAGTGTTTAGACACAGTAGGGCGGATTCAGGGCATCGCAGATGGTACTTGATGTACGTACAGAAGGAGGCTTGCAGGAGCACTGGGAGCAGTGATTTGCTGCACAAGGTGACTACTTTGATGAGTATAGTGATCACATTTAAATCAGGTACAGTTTTTGCCTGCTGATGGCATAGACTTGGACATTTTTGATCATATCTTGTATGTAGGGATGTGTACCAGTGTGTGCAGTCTCATACCTACAAGATCAAACCTGATTTTGTAGTTTTTGCTACATCACAATTAAAGCTGTTACTTTTACCACCGACAGCACTTTTTATTCACATTTTGTTTTCTAGACATTGTTCTAAATAGTTTTCAGTATTTTACATAGTTGTCGCCTACATTTACAGTTTTTGAATTCATCCCGATAACCATCGTAAGACGGCAGAGTCTGGAACGTTTCACCCTGTCAACCCTCTGAATTGTTTGTTATTGAGACTCCTGACTCCACCTGAGACTTTCATTTTGGCCTCGGGGCCGAGATGAAACAGCAGGACCTCTTTGCGCAGAGCAGGAGAACCGGCCCTTCCAGTTTTTGGGGGGTCCACTGCTTCATTCTTAAGTCCCCTGTTTTTAATTAGCTCCTTCAGCGGTAGAACATGGCAGCAGAATCGCAGCCTGCGAGGTGATTTCGACGGAAGATTTCATTTTCTTTTCCTGTGCCTCTGCACGCTCTTCATAGGAACATGGGGAATAATCAACATGTTCAGAAGCAGAGACCCATAATTAAGACGTTGTGCTTTTGTGAATTTTTTTTTCACATTTTCTCTCTCTTTTTTTTTTTTTTGTCAAAGTTCACTTGGTAGCCCACTCAATGATTGCTAGGCTGTGAATTATAAGATTATTTTGTAAGCTATTTAGAGTTCTCCCTTTCTCTGCCGGAGAAAGTATCGAGCAGGATTTGACGTCAGCCCCCGCTTGTCAGGCTGCACTGTGTCATTAGAGGCAATAGAATGAGAGAGAGCTTTAGCATAAAACCCAAACCATATTCTCTCCATCTCCTCGTAATGCCTAATGTTAGGTAGCATACTTAGCGGGTTAAAACCAGATTAGGCTCTTAGCTTTAGCGTAAGAGATCCATTACAGAGTGTGTGAGTGTACGTATAAGAGCATTAGATGGGGTTTGAGGAAATTGATTTGGGTGGAGGCGGTATTTGAAGACAGGCACATGGAAATGGAGATGCTGGGAGAGAAGTAGTGAGAGAGACCGAAAGACAGACAATAGCTGTGGAGAAATACAGCAGTCAGAGTGGAGTGAGGTGGGAAGAACAAGCACACACACACAAAAAAACAATACAGATAGATCAATACAGATACAGATGCAGTGGGGGAGAAAGATGAATACAGGCAGGCTGATAAATGAAGACACAAACACACAGAGAGGTTGGGGATGGATTTCTGTGTGTGAGAACGATCCTGACCTTGCATTAGATCTGCCTATACAGTGATGTTCTCTGGGAAGACTAAAAGAAACCTGCAGAGCAGATGTCCCAATTGTTACGCCTTTCAACATTGTTTTGGCAAATGGTTTCCATCCGTAACTCCAGCGCCTACCTGATGTTCCCATAAACTTTACCACAGATACCTGCACATATAGGAAGGCAGTTTTGTTCTATGGTTTTGTAGCATTTGTTACACAAAGAATGTGGACGGCGTCTGATCTGTCTACCCCGTTTTGGAGGAAGAGGCTCATATGTAGATGCCTGGTATAGCTTTGATGTTAGATGAAAGACATAATCGTGAGCAGGTCAGCGGGGGCGTCCTGCATTACAGATGTTTTTATGCCACCTCCAGACCTCCTTCCTGCTCCGCATCTTTCACCGTTGAATACATTTTGATTTGAAACCCTGTTCGTCAGTAGAAAGATAATCTACATACTGTGTAGTGCCCTAGTCAGCAATATCCAGGTTATACATAACTGTTTCCTCTATTTAATGCTGAAACAAGTAGTTGATTGACCGAAAATGAATCCTTCGTCTGCTATCAAAGCAACATTGTCTCCTGTTCTTTAAATGTGATGATATTGGCTTTTGTTTGTTGTTATTGCAAACTGAATATCGTCGGGTTACATGCTATCAGACAAAATAAGTACTGTGACGATTTCATTTTAAAAAGATTTGTAATTTTTTCTCGTATTTTGTGGACTAAATTAAGAATGAAGGCTGTTTTTGCAGCCCTCTAGATGATCCTTATGGAATTTCACAATGTTTGACAAAGTGGTTCTTCTGTCTTTCTCCCATACGCACATCAGCTGCGCTTTATGTGCTTGGTCATTGGATGTTAAAGTTGCTTGGTACATGTAAGACATTTAGGCAAGGTAATTTGGAGCTTACACAATAACAATGTGATTGTGTTATCAAATCTAGGCCTGTCCCATATGTTGCCTGCAGTCTTCCATGAATATTCATATTAGGTTACTTCATAATCTGGATCTGCAGAAACAGGATTGAAGAGAACCTCCAGTCCAAATCAGTGAAGCAGCAGATGACATTATGGAGCAATAATGCCAATATCACACAGATTAGTCACAGTTGCAAGTGTCCATGTGAGACAGTGCGAATGTTGTAGCAAAAATTGCCGATTTTGTGCATCGGACTCTTTTAGGCAAAGCGACACTGTTTGCAGATTCTGGACAATTATGTTGTGCCAATATGTAACTGGCCATTATTTGAAAATCAGTTATTTGAAAATCGATTGTTATGCTGCCAACTATAGTTTCTAATAACAAAAAATTCTGATTATTATTGTTATCTAGGGCCCTTAAATAACTGGCAGTAGCTGTTAAGACCATCTAGGGCATGTTTGTACCAACAGTCTGAGTCTTAAACTAACATGACGCCTTTGAGCTATTTTTTGAGAATCAAATGTGTTTCTCCTTTAGGTCTGAAAAATGTGTAAAGATTAGCAGCCTTCACCAGCATCTTTAGTTATTAAAGTGTCAATGGATTTTAATAATGACTCAGAATCAATATAAAGTCACAACCCTAAAAACACAACTACTACTTTTACTATTTGTGGAGAAGTGGATTATAATGCAGTAGTGGTTTTTCGGTTTAGCAAGTTTCAAAACTTTTTTTTTTTTCGCCATGATGTCTGATCATGATTATGCATGCTCCAAACATTTCACAGCCACTTTTTAATCCTTCAGGCAAGATATATTTTCATAGAACTGGCCCTCTAAATGCAGCACTGAACGTGTTGTCTTGAAATGAAAGCCGCAGAGATGTAGTCGACTGAGTAACTGTTGTTAGAATTGTGTGTGATTGAAGCGCCATTGTTTAGCACCAAAAATCAGTTATAATTCTGTTGCTTTTTTGTCAGAGTTGCTCTCAGTGATGAGTGGCAGAGACAGCAGCTGCCAGTGTTCTCATTTGAATAATTTAACAAACAATCAGTCAGTGATTTGTGGGCCTGGTACCTAAACTCCAACTTTTCCATTTCCCGTGGGGACAGACTGCGTGTTGTGCACTCACGATCAGATGTGGAACTTGGCATTGTGTGATGCTGCTTTTGATGCTTGAAGGCTTTTAAGGTGTATGTGTTGAAGCAGGGGAGTAATCTGGTATTTTCGGACGGTGAAGTTTGCAGAGCATGCACACACACTGACCTGATATACTGATATAGAGGCTGGTTACAGTTAAAGTGTTTTCTTGTTTATTCTGGTTAACTGAAGCTCATGTTAAAGCTCAAAACAGAGAAATTGTGTCTCATGCTGGAGATACAGTTGCAGGGAAGTGAAGGCAGACACACTAACTCCACCTGTGAGCTGCTCAGTACAAGCAGAGCTTCCCCTTAAATCAGTTTGATTTATTATTATTTTAAAAAAAGAAAAAGAATCCACAGAATTCCCATCTCACAGCTTCCACATTTTTCACAGTGACCATCTCTGGATTTCCCCTCATTCCTGTGGACCAGCATCCCAGTGTGGGGTGACACATCCTCAGCATCCAATGGGGTCACGTGTTACTGGGATGTAGAGGAGGCATTCAAACACATGCACATACACTCATGCATAAAAATGGATTCTTTCAAAAAAGAATGACATGTATAGTTTTAACTATAACATTATCAAAATGCAGCAAAGTTGAAGTCAGTATTTGGTGTGAGCACTATTTGCCTTTAAAACAACCCCAGTTCTCCTATAGGAACACTTGCACATTGCTAAGTTCTTTCAACCATCTTACCACTGTTTTTTTTTTTTTTTCCATCTGTCTCTTTCCATAACCCCACACTGACTCCACGATGTTCAGATCAGTGCTCTGTGGCAGCAATACCATCTGTTGCTGGACTCTTGTGCTCCTTTTTTTGCTTTAGATATTCAGGACCAATCATACGCCTCCCTGATGGATAAGAATCTAAACATCTAAAGTTTTGCACAGTGCTGTATATTCATGCAGACTGTGAAGCGTAGGCTGCATTTGACCTGCTGTTTGGAGCGAAGTCTGCCGAAATGTGTCTGCTGCTTAGGGTGTAGAAGTTTGGTTGCTTTTGCACTGTTTAAATATTAAAACTGCGCTACGGGCTGAAGTGCCCCTTAGAGGTTAAGCTCAAAGCAGCACGTAACAGTGATGACAATTTTGGGCAGAACCTCGCCTGTGTTTGATGTCAGCTCGCTCGTAGTGGATTAAACATTTCGCACTAACGTCATGTGTCTTTGAAACCTCCAAGGTGGTTTAATGTCTGGCCCCTTATCAAAAATCATCAGAAATAAATTGCTTCCCTTCACAAGTAGGAAATGAAGGATAGCCTTTGTCTCCCCTTTAAGACATGATGTCACATAATCCAGGAGTCTCATCACTGTCTTTGACTCTATCATTTAAATACAGACGGCGTTGTCCTTGTACATGAGAATGAGGCCTGCTTGGTTGACCTGAACAATGCTGCATTTCAACACTAACTCTCCTGGATGAGGCTTCTCTATTTCGTCATCCGTAATGGAAGACAAGAGCTACAAGTGTTACTCAACTATTCCTCCACATCACCAGCTGCCAGGCTCACTTTCACTCCGACATGTAGCATCATTATGGAAAAACACAAAAAAGAGATTTCAGAAACTGGCCATAATCAGGACACTTGTGTGCAAAAATACTCTGACTTCCTCTGCCTTTCATCTGTAGTCATTTCGAAACATCACATCACTATGCTGTCCATTACTATCAACGTACAATATAAGTAGAGTTCCATCTATTTCCGACTGTATGGTCAGTCCCACTGAAGGCAGGGAGCAAAGAGGGAGGAAATGGAACAGTAAAACACATTGCAACCAGCATGAAGTAATATCAGTAATAGGTGTGTGTTGGCACAGAACATGTTTGCACCGTGGGCACAGTAGTTACCCCAGCAGGAGCCAGTTTATACACAAAGGCAGTACATGATGTACAACGGTGAAGCTCTTAAGACAGTATTTCAGGGACAATACGTGCATGACTTTTAGGTCAGGACCACAGCAGGTGAGCTCGAAGCTTTGATAAAAAGACATTGGGTTGTGCTCTCATACAGGTGCATAGCTGCAGGGGCAGCTGTGCGGGAACAAAGCAGCATTTTCCTCAGGCACTGTGATATTTTTCTCCAGGTCAAAAAGCTCATAGTGTAAGGCACACCTGTCTTTAGTTGTTGTATTCACATTTCACAAACTTTGACCAGCCTGGCCCTCGTCGTTGAGGAGGTCTTCGGCTCGGCACGAAAAGCTCTGCCAGTGTGTGTTGTTCTGTACCGGACTGGGTAAACTGTGCGCCGTTCTACTGTACTGTAAATAAGGCATGGATTTAATTTGATCACATATGGGCACAAGAAGTGATGCAATTCAGCTCTGACCACTGGCGGTTTGAAGGAAGTTGTTTATTAGAAAACATTTTTATCTACATCACCATGGTGATGCTGGACCTCGGAAGTTGTTTCTCGGTATCACACTCTGTTGTTATATATTTGTTTGCTTTGCCCTTGCCTGCAGCGTGTGTGTTCATACGACCGTAGCATGGCTAGATGTTTACAATTCAAATGAATACGGTTAGTCTTTTGACACTTGCGATGCCAGACAGTGCTGCAGGTATTTTTTTTTTTATTACAGCAGTGCATACTGATTTAAACATTCAAACCTGAGAGCTGCACAGTGCTGTGCTTGGTTTAAACTGCTGGTCTCATCATGTCAGTTATTTATTTAAGGAGGTGGTGGAAAGTCTCTTTTCCTCATCTAACCATTTTCACAGGATTCTCTAAAATATATGTCGAGAGTTACGCTAAATTTGTTGGATACTCTATCCACCATCTCAGCTTTTTGTAAGCTTTAATATGAATGAATCGATTTTATTTAGTGACGGTGCTCCCTCCTGGTTGGGTTTTGTGGTTCAACTGTAGTTATCCATTGTAATGTCTGTTTGAGTGCATATATTGTTTTAAATCCTTTGAGATTCTTTTACATACAATTGGAAGAAAAAAAAATGTGGACCCTTTAGAATTTCAGCATCGACTGCACTTTAAATGTGGTCTGATTTTTATCAAAGTCATAATTATAGATCATCACAATCTGATTGAACTAAGACACACGAACAGTTGTACTTTTTATGGCTTTATTAAACACACTTGGAACCTTGGGTTGTCGAGGTTCCCCCCAGGCAAAGTCTGGTTACAGACCAAGTGTTGTTCTTCAGAGATTTGTTGGTGTGACGTTTGCCTTTAATCAAAATAACTTTCACAGGACCCTAGTAGAGGCATTATAGAGATACACAAACTGTTAAAGGCTACAAAAACATTTCTGAGGACAACGTTGTTCGTCAGTCTGCAGCAAAACAAAGTTTCTACAAATCAAGTAAATTCAGGGCTGCTGCTGCTCTCTCTAGGAGAGCAAGGTCACATCAAGTACAATCCTGAAAGAAGTGAAAAAGGGTAACAGCAAAACTCCTTCACAAACACCTACAACTCGCTAAAATCTGTGTTTATGTGCACTGTGTGAGAAAATACAAAATAAAAATGCTGTTAATGGGAGAACACCACCAAGGAAATCACTGCTCATGTCTCAAGTTTGCAAAAGACCACCACAACGATTCTCAATGTTGGGACAATGTGCTGTGGATAGATGAAACCCATGTTGATTTTTTTATTTAATTTAATTTTGTGTATATATACTTTTTTAGCAAATATGCAAAATACTACAGCAACTCCCAAACCTCCATACAACTGTTCAACACAGTGCATAGTTTGCTGCTTGATGACATGGATTCCTTTCAGTTGTTTGGGGAGCAATGAATCCAGAATTCCATCCAGAACGTTTACATGACATTTTCAGGGAAGCCCTGACCTGAAGCTTAGGAGAGGCTGGATGATATAACAAAACAACGACCCTCACAAATAACTCAATCACCAGAATGGTTGAAAGGAAAGAAAATTCATGTTTTAGAACAGCCAGGTCCTAACGTTCACCCAATTGAGTTGCTGCAGCGTGACCTGAAGAGAGCTGTTCAATCAAGGCATGCCAGAATTACTGATGAACGGAAATTGTTTTGTCGGGAGGAACGGTCCAGAATTTTCCCTCATTGTTGTGCAAGTCTCATAAGCAGCAACGGGAAAGAACTGTAGCTGGAGGTTTGATCCAACCATCCATTCATTTTCTATACACCGCCTAATCCTCACTAGGGTCCCAGTGGGGCTGGAGTCTATCCCAGCTGACTCAGGGTGAAGGCAGGGGACACCCTGGACAGGTCACCAGTCTATCACAGGGCTACACTTAGAGACAGACAACCAAGCACACTCACATTCACGCCTACGGACAATTTAGAATCACCAATTAACCTCAACATGTTTTTGGACCTTGTGGGAGGAAGCCGGAGAACCCAGAGAGAACCCACACTGCACGGGGAGAACATGCAAACTCCACGCAGAAACATCCCGGGTGTCCTCACCGGGATGCAAACAGCGACCTTCTAGCTGCGAGGCAACGGTGCTAACCACCGAGTCACCTTGCAGCTCAGAAGGTTTGATGGGTTACTAAATTCGAGAGTTTACTTTTTCAGGCTGCACTGTGAGCGATCGCTCAGTGTGTTCAATGAGGACACGAAAACACACAACTGTTTGTGTGTTGTTAGTGCAGGCAGACATTGTAGATTTGTCTGTAAATGGGACTTAGATGGAGATCAGAACACATTTTATGAATAATCAGTGCAGAATTCCTCTTACAGTGAATCCAAATGTGTCATTAACCTATTCTTGCAGCTATACTGTAATAGTGTGATTCATTTCTTTACTCAACCAGTGCAACACAAACAAATCATATCTTAACATTTGTTTTTGCTCTCAAGCAAAAACATCTAAAATATCAAGCTTTTAGGTGCACATTCCATGCAAATGTATTACCACTTTACTTCACAGCCCAGGAATCTGTCGATAGCTGTTTTGATGTGATGTAAGTTTTACTTTTACAGATCACTTTAAAGGTTTCTGGCCTTTGCTACTTTGCCTTTACTGTCACTTTAATGTGTGTGGTTGTATTAATGGGCCTTAGCGCTGTTTGTATTTTTTTCCATGTTGGACAAGATGTCACAGTTTATAGGAAAGAAAGCCGATTAGAAATGTAGTAGTGACTAATAGGAGAAACTGTAACTTAATATGAAATATCAGAACCTTCTCATTAGACTTAAAGGACATGTAATAATGTAATCTTGTCTCATTTTGTAGGCTAAAAACCTCCTTCAGAAAATTTAATTAGAAGTGCAGTGCAGCCAATGGCCTATCTTGAAAATTTAATGAAAGTGGTCCAGATCCACACCAAAATTTTATGGGTTCCTCCTTCACCAACGCTCCAAACCTCCACCAAGATTCATGAATCCTGCTGGGTCGTTTTTGCATAATCACAGACAGACAAACAGCACTGTAAGCACACCTACTAAACCAAACACTGAGCTCCTTGACAAAAACTGACAACATCCATACAGACAGTCTTTTGTTGCTCATTTTTTTTTATACATCTGATGTTTTATTAGCTTTATTATCATGTAGTAAATCATTTCTGCTGGCAGAAGAGGCTAACATCTGTCTGCAGGAATCACAAATACCTTGACAGTGAATAACTGCTTAGAAAATTCTGCCTGTTAATGCCGTGTTCATTATTATAACTGGTTCTGTAAATGATCAGTCAGGCTGTTGTTTTTAAATGCAGTAAGGTGTGTATGTGTGTGTGTCACAGTGGATTCCCCCTACATAGTGGCTCCCTATTGGCTTTCTAGCTAATGTGTTGTCTTTCTCTCTGTGTATCTGTCTGTCCGTCTGTCTTTATGACTGTGTGTCTGTGGGTTTCGGTTGTTCTTGCCCAATTTTCCCGCTTTTTCTTTCTGCCACATTTGGCCTGTCATTTATTTCCTTTGCTTTCCGTGCGAGTTGTTTTGAGCATGTCCTTTGACTGTGTGTCTCCCATCCTGCATCCTCCATCGACTGCTCTCTGCCTGTATTTCAATGTCCGCTTTGAGTGTATGTTCGTGTCCGCCCGCTCGTCTCTCTGTCCATCTTTGCGTGTGCATCCCTTTCTTTGTGTTCGTCCGTCTTCTCCCCTCGTCGCTGTCTCCATAATGTCCCCTCCTCCAGCCTTTGTGACTTTGCTGAACGGGGACCAGGCTCAGGATGCCATCCGCTCCCTCCACCACAGCACTGTCCGTGGACGCCTGATCAACGTCACCCTGCAGCCCACCGACTCCCTGCTCTGCCTCACCAACCTGCCGCACACCTTCACCGCCCAGCAGTTTGAGGAGCTGGTGCGCTCGTACGGAAACATCGAGCGCTCCTTCCTGGTGTACAGTGAGCTGACGGGCCACTCCAAAGGATATGGGTTTGTTGAATACATGAAGAAGGACTCTGCTTCACGGGCACGCTCCGAGCTGCTGGGCCGGCCACTGGTACGTGAGAGCAAAGAAAGATCTACTGCTGCATATCTGTAGTGTGTAATAAGAGGAGGAAGCTTTAAAATGATCTTAAAAAGGTAATGTAGATTCATTGAACCTTTTTATATAAAAACAAAGGATGCATTTGAGTTTCTTCAGCCACAAGTCATCGTCTTTAGCAGTAGAAACCTGAAACACTCCCACAAGGAGCTGAAAATATATGACTTTAAGTTGAATAGTTGTAACAAAGGATGTGATTATGCAAGATTAGATAAAGAACGCTGCATATTTTGAAAGTTTTATACAAATCAAAACAAAAGTGCGAGCAGCTGGCCTGATTAGATTCAAACATAAAAATGAGTGGAAAGAAGAGTGATGCATTTCAGTGTTTTTTTTCTCACATCGAGCTGTTTGCTCCCACAAAACTTGGCCGAAACTTGTGATCATCAGTCGTGGTTGGTAAAAACTGGCAACATAATGGAGAACACATAATCAGTCGAAATACAGGCTCTGCCAGTTGAGTTTGGTTTTTCAATTTTTTCTGCCTGAGTGAAAAATGTAAAATTGAAGTGTAAACACCAAAATTATCTGCGAGAAGGAATGATGAAAACATCATCTGCAGCATCTCTCCAAAGTCTGTCCCCTCCGTACAATAGTTTGTCTTTCCCCCCGCAGTTGTGATTGCTTTAGCAGCGTTCGAGACAGAATCTCTGGGCTCGAGGCCTGACGAGCTCCCAAATCAGCACTTACAACAGCGAGTGAAGCCATATTTATGAATATTGTATGTCACGCTTATGCAATGCAGAATTTATAGAGTGCTCATGATGCGTAGGCGTGTGGAGTCAGTTGAGGATCTTAACAATGTGATTCTGTGTCACACGGCTGATTGTTGCAGGGGGATCGATCGCTGATGGTGCAGTGGATGGACGTCAACCAGCTGAGCCAAGAGGAGAACCTGCACTCCAAGTGTCTGTGTGTGGACCGACTGCCGCTGGACCTCTGTGACTCTGAAGAACTGACCCAGCTCTTCTCTGAAACTTACAAACCTGTCTTCTGCCAGGTGAGAATCCGCAACTCTTTGAATTGTAACTGTACAGAAAACCAATAATGTTCTCTCCAGTTCACGGCATTTTGAAAGGCGAAACGTCTGAGAAACAAAACTTGGCCTGATTCAGCCTTTAGTTTTACACCCAGCGAGGTCAAGTCTGCAAAACTGTGTATCCGAGAGGTTGCATCTGACAAAGCGTTTCTCTGCTGTGAAACAAAGTTTAAGATAAATGTTCTGAAATGCTGTTTATTTTCTCAGAGGCTCATAATGTAGCAGAAGCTGTACAGAAAATATTTCTCGCTGATAACTCCGCAGATGGATCAATGCTTCATAATGACATATTCTGCACACACACTTTTTTTTTTTTTTTTTTTATCAATCGTACATCACCAGGTGAAAGGTGGCGCTAGTAAATTCAGCGGTCAGAATATATTGGCCGGCCTTGCAATATCGCTAAGCAACCGTTTCCATGGTGAGGTGTGGCTGCTGTGACACCAGCCCCACCCTTCAACTCCCTCCCTCCCACTCAGCTGTTTTTTCTTTTTTGTTTTTTTTTTTTTATTACTGGCTCAGTTCGCCCTGCTCCATCACATCCACTCCTCCCCCACATGCCCATTTAAAGTTCACTCGATGGGTATCCGTCATCTGCTGCATTTCCAGTTTTAGCTCCACCCCTCTGCCCCACTCCCACATAGAAATCAATACACCCACATCATCCTGGTCCCATGATGCTTTGTGGGTGTTTCGCTCATGTTGCTTCACTGTTGCAGAGCCAGCAGGCTTTGACCTATAGTTCAGCATTTTTTTTTATGTACAGTACAATGTGTGCTTGTGAGTCAGTTTGTGTATTATTGCATTTCAGCACGTATGCAGCAGAATCCTGAGAGCACAAAGCTTATGAAACCTTGTATACCATTGAACAGGATGCAGAAACAACATACACAGTGTTATAAAAACATATCTGAAGAGCAGTCGCTGTTTTACGAGGCTGCCTGTGTGGGACAGCAATGCAAAGCCATCGTTTTAGTTTCATGGATGCCCCAAATCCATGCTGCAGAATAATTCTGCACAGTATTTACTACGAACTGTGATGAATATTAAACTATATTGTTTTGCCAGTAAAAATATCAACATACTTCACCATTTTCTACTAACAGAAAATGAAGCAGTATGTCATTAGTAAAGCAACCTGCAAAGATTCTGCTTATAAAACTGAAGAAATCAATTTCCAATCATATTTTTGTAAGTTTTCATAAAGCCACTTCACCACCACCCACGATTTATTTATTAAATTATTTTCCAGCTGTTCTTCATTTTCTTTCTGCGCCGCATTCTGGTGTGCATCAACAGCACTTTCAAGAACTGACAACGTAATTCTACTTTATTTTGCCTGAGACTTTCCTACAGCCTGTATGGTGTCTGGATTTTTTGTTGTTGTTGTTGTTGTTTTTTAATTTAAAAATTTTTATTGTTTGCCTCGGATATATCCAGAACATAGAAATGTAAAAGACAAAAAAAAGAAAACAACAACCAAAAAAACCCCATTAAAATAAAATAAAATAAAATAAAATAAAAATAATAGTGTCACAAAATATACATAAGAATAGGAACAGGAGTATGTACACCACATTCCTATACACATATACACACCTACATACCCACATGTACATACATTTATACACACATACGCACGCAGGATACACAGTTAAAAAAATAAGTGACAAAAAAGTAAAATAAAAGAGAGATACCAATAATAAAAGTGATATAATAAATTTGTCATAATGACAACTGTACAGAAAATAATAATGTTGCTTTGAACAAAATTACAGTATAGCAAAATAGTATAATCCTAAAATAATTTATGTGGTCGTAAAGAAACAATTTTTAAAAATTACAACAGTTGTGAGATATTTTAGTAAGTTGCATAACAGTCGACAGACATTGCCGTCCCTTTCTGTCTTCTGTGTGTCTAATGAAACTTATTCAGCATGATATAGCGTTTGATAGCTGCCTGCATACATGTGTATGGCAACAACATAAGTTAATCAAGTTTCATTAGTTAATCAGAGTGTGATATGTTTGTCTCATTAGACCTACACCAATAAATTAGCCTGGTCACCATGTCAGCCAGCATTAGCTTTCTGCAGCTTCATTGATAGCAGCTTGTGTTGACCAAAAATCATAAGTAAAAAGATATCTAGATAGTGTACATTTAGTTTGAATTTGCAGACAATTAAAGAGGTGGTAGAAATCATCCATTCATCATCTATCCACCGCTTAATCCTCACTGGGGTCGTGGGGGGCCGGAGTCTATCCCAGCTGACTCAGGGTGAAGGCAGGTGACACCCTGGACAGGTCACCAGTCTATCACAGGGCCACACTTAGAGACAGACAACCAAGCACACTCACATTCACACCTACGGACAATTTAGAATCACCAATTAACCTCAACATGTTTTTGGACCTTGTGGGAGGAAGCCGGAGAACCCGGAGAGAACCCACGCTGCACGGGGAGAACATGCAAACTCCACACAGAAAGATCCCGGGGTACTAACCAGGACACAAATCTAGCTGCGAGGCAACGGTGCTAACCACCAAGCCACCTTGCAGCCCTGGTAGAAATCATTTTGAGGTCATTTAGAAAGTATCACTGTCACATATTTTATTCACCCGAGAACACTGACAAATTACCTTTTAAACCATAAAATGTCCTTCTCAGTACCTACTTCGTCCCGGTCATAGCTCTTTTTTAATTGTGTTGTAGTTGTTGTTTTTTTCCAAAATATTCACATCATATGTCAGCTTTAAACAACAGAAAAGCACATCACACTAATCTAGGCCCTATGCAATATTCCAACAGCCAATAAAAGACTAAATCTACTGTTACATTACAGTTCCCAAACTTTACTTACACTCACTGTGATGCATTCTACGAGGAATGTCCTGATCAAGTCCCCCCAACACACTTCAAGAGCAATAAAGTTATAAAAAAAATTGCATTTCTGCATCCAAAGTGCTGTGTGTAGAATGGCCCCATTAGCTCCAAAACACGGTACGTATGGATTCACATGCATTTAACACATCGCATCACTTCTACACATCGCTTTTATAGAAGGTCATGTATAAATTTACATTCAGCAGAGGCCTGGTGGCTGATGTTAGCTCATCTGCCCTGTAGCTTGTCAAGTGTGATAGCACGGGATAGATTGGATTTCAGTGGAAATACAGACATGGTGCAGAGTGTGCAGTGGGGCATAACCACTTTTCCATTTATATTCCAGAATAAAGATAAATACATCTGGGAATCTGGTGTCCTTCTGATGTTTCAGAGGCTCACCAGGCTGGTTCAATGACATGCAGAACATGTGTACAGCGTGCCTTGCCTTTCTTCCTTAATGCCTGCAGGTATTTGAAAACGATAAGTAAATGTTAATGCTTTAACACACACACATATATATATATATTGTCCCTGAAGGTGTCTCTCAGGGTTATCTATTCAGCAGAACACCATTCCTAGAGCTGCATTCCTCATGAACACTTTCAATACTTAGAAAGCAGGTGGTCATTTTTCTTTGTAACACATTCATTTGTTTCAGATCATTACCTAATGTTTTCCTGTCGCCAGCTCCAGTTTGTCTTACATAAACCCCTCTTCCTCCTCTGTGCACATAGGTAGAAGTCAGCCCTCTTGTCACTTTTCCTTTGTTCAGAGTGCACTTAACCTGTGGCCTTGGCCCTGAGCGCTATAATTCTGCTGCCCACGAAAGGGCCCTCCAGACAGCACTTTAGTTTGAGTCAGCCAGGAGAGATGGAGGGAGGAGAGGGTAAAGAATGTCAACCATATTAGAGGAAAGTACAGCAGGATGGAGACGTAAGGAGAAATGGGAGTAAGGGAGGACGGAACTTTGAATGCCAGACCTATTAGAGAAAGGAAGGAGCGAGAGAGGAGAGGGCCGGCGGTGTCAGGGCTAATAGAGGGAAGGAGGGAGACGGGGAGAGATGAGGTGAAATATTGAAGAGGCGTAGGATGTCAATCAAACTAAGAAGATTGTTGGCATATATGCAACAATAAATGTAATAATGGCAAGTTAAAAACTCACATTTATACTCAATTAGGAGATAATAAAAGAACAAATGTTATTAGTCATATGCCAGTGGTTGTAAAAGAATAGACAGGTTGGGAGGGAGAGAAGTGAAGACGGAAGAATGACACAGAAATGGAGTCCAGAAGGAGAGAGACGAGTGAAAAGAATACATTTCATACTTTACGGGTCACAGGGAAAATGTAGAGCAGACTAAGAAGTGAAACTTGATCTTGATCTTGCTCAACATGGCTCCAGACTGCGACTAAAATGGATGCATATGCGACTGTCTTCTGATCTCAAGAGTTAAAAATTCCACATGGTTGCATTCATCCAAGTGTATGATGATCATTATTCGTTTTTGATTCCCTCCAGCCGGCACTGATACTGTGTCTATAAAATGTATTCACCCCCCTTGGATGTGTTCTCCTTTTATGCTTTTTAGCATTGAGTCATTGTCAATATAATTTTTTTGGGCGGGTTTTTTTCGACTAGAATTTACAAAAAAAAAGACTCTTTCACGTCAAAGTGCAAACAGATTTCTGCAAATAATGATAATTAATTAGCAATTCAAAAAAAAAAAAAAGGTGATTGCACAAGTATTCACCTCCTTCAGTATGTGGGAGATGCACCTCTGACCACAATTACAGCATTTCATCTGTGTGGATAGGTTTTGGATGAGATCTGGGCTCTGACTCGCCCACTCCAGAACATTCACCTTGTTGTCTTTAAACCATTTCTGTGGAGCTTTGGCTGTATGATTCCGGTTATTGTCTTGCTGGAAAACAAATCTGTTCACGTCCAGACTGCGTCAGGGTGTCCTCCCGTACTTTGCTGTGTTCATTGTACTCTCTGCCTTTACAAGCCTTCCAGCGCCTGCTGCAGAGAATCCACATTCACACATTCACTGGTCTCAGATAATCTCCATTTCATAAATTGAGTGACTTCTAGCACCAGTTGGCTGCAGCTGGTGACTCACTTATAAAAAGGTTTCATACTTGTGCAGTCACCTATTTTACATTTTAGAGTTTTAATTGACATGACTTTGGAGAAATCTGTTTTCACTTGAAAGAGTCTTTCTTTTGTAAATTCTTGTCATGATTCACTTATGAAAAGCTATAAAAGGACAAAATTACCAAAGGGGATTAAGTACTTACTTTATAGGCACTGTGGCTACTGTGTAGTGGTTTCACTTTTCCTTCTTCACTCATGTGAAAAAATCATGTGCTTGTACGACCAACTAAGAACATCAGTGGGACCAGTACTAGAGCACTCCTGGAGCGCATGACACATCTCAGTGTCTTATTTTCCAGAGTGATTTGTAGCTCTAGCTGGAGTGTTGTGTCACATTTAATGCAGTACATTTGTAACAATTCACCTATTAATTCTGAGATGACAGTGTCACAACGCACTATATAAAGGAAGCGGGCGGATCTATGCCTCAGCAGGGGTGAAAATCAGACAATCTCATACATTCGTTTTGGCTCAGAGCACAGCCTTTTACTTTACACACTTTACTTTTTTACCCCCCCTCACATACACAAGCACATCCCCAAACACAAAACAGCAAAACAACGACACGGCTGAAAAACAGTTCTTTAAGTTCGACAATCAATTCATGGCCCGTCCGGCTTTATATATACAGTTCTACCACCACCTGCACGGCTCTGCAAGGCCACAAACAAATGCACGCCACAGTACTCGTGGCAGGTGGCCGACGCCATCAACAGCTGGTCAAACTCACGGCTCTGCGCATCAGCCCTCCTTTGAATGATGGATCTGGTCCCCAGCAGCTCCGCGAAGAGATCCGTCCTCCCGTTCCAGCAACTTTAGTTGTTCCAAAAGTTCAAACGAGCACGTGCACTGCACTCACCTAAATACAGGTTCATGCGAAGCCACGCCCCCAACATACATTTGATTCAATAAACAATACCTGTGACCCAGTGACAAAATACATCTACATTATTTCACAGACAATCATAAGGCATCAATTCACCCCTGATGGGTGCCTATGAAGTGAGGACAGACCGGGCCTTTACACATTATAGCCACATATTGCACAGACAAGCACCATGAAGAAAATGTTATTTTTTTAAACTCTGGTCAAATGCTCATAATTTCCTATGATACACGATAGAGTGTGTATTGAAAGATGCACCACAAATTTCTGATTTTTTATTTTTTTTTCCCCTTGTGAGTGATGATGTAGCCTTTAAACATGTTGCTTTCAGGATTTCACATTTATGTAAATACCAAAGGTATTACACTGCTTTGCATAAATATAAGATGTATACATAAGCTCCAGCCTGCTGTGATGTAATGCAGTTTATGTGGAACAATGAAGCGCGCTAAAGCAGTGCTGAAATAAATGTTTCAACACACACAAAAGTACAAGCAGCAAAACAGTATTTGACAGGTACAGTCATAGCAAAGCTTCAAAGCAGTGATAACTAAAAAAAAAAAACAAAGATGTCAACGAGATCAAAAACACGAGGGCCTCGGAGTCGTTCTCTGCATCAAGTGAAACAAAATGAGGTGTACAAGAATGTGGAATGAATCAGACATGTGTAAATATGGGAAGGCTGCAAACAACAAGAGCAAAGCATTGATTTCTAAACAGATCACAAAACAGAAATAGATGGAGGTGGTATAAAGATAATTGTAAGACAGAATGAAAGGGGCCTCCTCTTTAAAGTTCCCTGTGCAGTTTTAAACCCAGTAGTGTTGTTGTCTTTAAATGGGTCAGTTTCTGATTGTCTCACGTACACAAGGACACACATGTGAAAGCGTGCACACACATAAGGACACACAGGTGACTTGATACCGAGTCCTATCAATGGTGTTAAAGCGTTTCACTGATGAACAGATAGTGGTGCAGTCAGCGTGCAAACAAAGGCAGAGAAGTTGACTGCAAGGTATTAGATGCTCAATATCAAACACATAATCTGATTTGCGACTGTTTTGTGAGGAAGAAAATATGCTCCATATGTTAGTTGGACCTCGGTGATCCTCACAGTGAGTTCTGAATGTAAACTTTGGTTTGTTTACAGCAAAACTCCAAAGACTTTTTGACAATAACCTAAAGTGGGCTTAAGACGAAACCAAAAATAATGAGTTTTATGTTGCTGTCGGGAAATGTAGACGTTGCATTGTTTTATCGAGTACAACAGGAAAAAAACACACATTTTGAATATGTAATGTGTCTTTCTCTGAAAAGCATCACAATCATGGGCACTCATTGTTGCAGAGCTAATTAAAGACTTTCCAAGTGCAATCTTGAGATTCTTGACACAATTATTGACCTCTTTTGGTGAAGCTCAGTGTTTCACATTTTTTATTCAGTGGAAGAATAACTCAGAGAGCAGCATCACAGTTAAAGTAAAAAAAAAAAAATTTTAAAAATCATTTTTACCTTGGTTACATTCTATTTTTTATTTTTTAATAGGCTGGAAGGAACATTATGAGCAAAATAAACACTCAACAGTGTGGCCAAACACATCCACCTTGAAGCTACCCTCACATAGCCAGGCCATGTTCTGCCACTGACACAGGCCTGTGTGAAATGGTCTTTGTGTCATTCTGCTATAGGGGGAAAAAAGGCTTCTTTTATGTCCTCCCAAAATGCTGAAACCATTTATTTGATTTATTTGGAAGAAGACAGTCCATATTAATGAACACTAGCATTACAATGACTTTGTGTAAATATGCTAAATATGTGTAGTCTTTGTTATTGATAAAATAATGAATATATTGTTTCATATTAATCATTATTAATAATTAATACAATCTAAAAAGGTGCATATTAACAAAAGTTAACACCGCAATAGATAAACATTTAAAAAGATTTCATACTTGATCACAGATTTGATTCGCGACCAACCATTTAAGCTGTTTTCATATCAAATCAAATCAAGATTATTGTCATGTTGCTGTACATACACAGCAGTACAGGCAAGACGAGAGAGCGTTTCTTCAGGATCATTTAATTAGGAAGTTTTGCGGATGCACATCGGGGATAAGCAAGACACTAAACGTTCACCCTCGCTGTTTCCTGAAGGGGCCGCTGCGTCCATGCACGCTGTCATCATGTTGAACATGACGAACCTCTTCACTAGAGAAGGTAGAACATTCGCTAACCGCAACGGGAAGACTGTTTTACTTTTACAAGCCTTTTCAGACAAACAGTTTTGACTTGTAGATGTTCTCCTGAACTGGATCTACCAGTCTCCTCTGCAGACCGATCTTGTCGGCCTACTGACAACATTGCTCTTTTGTTTAAAGAAGTTTTTAAGAGGTGGTGGGGACATGTTATTAATAGTTTTATAAATTAAGAAAGCATATTTAAGTATTTTTAAAACTCAATAGATGATACTAATCTAGAAGTGAGGAAATGAGTGTTTTTTTTTGCAAACACTTTAATGGACCTTGTATACAGTCGCTCTGTAGGTTTTAGAGAGGTAACACTGGCAGGAGACCAAATTATGAAACAACACTCAATGTGAGACATGATCCTGCAATGGAAATAAGATTTTTCAGCATCATTTGATATATAAGGTCTAATTTGCTTAAAATTTTGCAGGTTGAATTTCAAAGTTTTTTATTTTTATTTTTGTGTGTTTATTAAACGATAGTCTGGAGTCCAATACAAGATGCTTGGGCATGTTTGTATTTCTTTAAACCAATCATCATTCATCTTGGGCGGAGTTGTAGGTGAGCTGGTGTGCTCAAGCTGCAGCTGGTGGGGAGTGTCGGAGACTTTATAGATCTGCACTTTTCCATAGGAAGCAATGATGTATGGAGTATAGATCGAATGCATGAAGGAATTCTTCTCATTGCTTATTCTAAATATGTACCTTTGATACGTAGAGGTTTAATCAGTAACCAGAACAGGACTTTAAATACATCTTCTGCTGCACGCAAATGTGACAAAAAAAACGTCGACATACAGTTGCTTGGTGAATCAAACGTACACTAATAACGTCTTCATTATGTTATCTAAATTCTCCCACTTTTAAATCATTTCCAGTGGAAGTCCCGCCGTCACTGCCTCCCTCTCATGAACACTCAGCCCCCACCATCAGCCTCTCAGCTCTTTTCATAAAGATCTTTACACTTAAACTTGTCACTGTGATCGGACACGTACCTTTTCTTCGCAGACAGCCGTGACACAGCCGCCGTGACCTCATCACTCACTTCCGACAACTGACTCTCCTCCACGCACACACATGCATACGCAAAGTGACGGGTGCTCCTCCGAGTCTTAGCCCTGCCAGTGACGCAGTCAGCATGTCCTGGCTGGGGACTACGACTCCAGGTCAGGAGCTGTCAGACACACTGATTGCTAGCTTAGCATGTTTGGTTTCCGCGCTCGGAAACACACAGTCGGTCTCATACATAACACATTTTGAGGAAGAGGCCATTTACTGTTTTGTTTTTCGAGAGTCTTTGTGATACGACATCAGAGAGCAGCGACTTGATGCTTTCTCCTCACATCTTAACTTTGTGTTACTGTGCTGACAAAAATTCCACGCTGTGCACAATTCTGTCACTCTTTGATTAAACTTCCTGCCGGCCTTTGGAGAAAGTGCCTCGCTTGCTGATGTTTAGGTATTTCCAGTGAGGCAGCCAACAAACACCCATTAATACAGTGTCTTCTGAGGCAAAAAAAAAATGAAGCCTATACCATATGTGAGATGCACTGTACCAAATCTACATCAATGATGCATTCACTCTGGACTACATCTAAACTGCAGAAATAACATCTGTGTTAAATACTTGCCATTCGATATTTAGTGCCAGATTCAGACCAAATCTGTCCCTATAAGAGCCCACTGTGTCAGATGAGACATTATACAGTCAGAAATGTGTGTCTTAACTGGGCCAAAACACACAACAGGCTTGACAATAATTATCTGTTTTTCACAACCAGCCTGGTGTCATTAGGAAGAAGACACCAGGGGAAAACTCCAAATCAGTCCTGATACTGGTTGTCTTGTGCTCACAAAAACCTAAAAAAAGAACTAGAAAGCGACTGTGCATCCATCCATGGGTTGCATGTGGACCTTTTGGCTCTTATTGGTCACAAATGTTGTAGAAGTTGTCACATGACAGGATATAGGGTTAAAAAAAAAATCTTTCAGGTTGGGCTGTAACATTTAATCTACATCCAGTGTGAGAATATTTTCTGTAATGGACCCTAATCCTAAAAAACTGCAGGAACTCCAACAACGCAAATCAAGAGTTGGGTACAACAGTCAACATGCATCACCACTTGGAGCCCTGATGGACGCACTGCACATTCAAATTTGCATAATTTCTTCTTGAATTGCGCTCATATTATTTATTGCAGTGAGGTGTAGAGCGTATCACATGAAACTGTGCGACTTCACTTTGCTAGCAATGCTGGTTGCTTGTCTGTGCAGTGAAGTGTGAGCGAGAGAAATAATTTTGAATTGACATCAAATTGAATAATAGTTTCAACCTGCAAACAGCTCTGCGTTCATCTCCACACCCGTTACGCTTGTTTGATTTACTCGTGAAGTCTTCATTGCATAAATATGTTAATATCAATGCAATCATTGCAGAGATATGTTAATATATATCATGCCAATATCATGCTACACATGTGCCTCGTTTGCCACCTCTGCAAGTAGGTATGTGAACACTTAAGTGAATAAAATAATTTATTTTAAGTCACTTTTTTTTTTTAGCCAATTTCAAGTCAAAGTCATAGAATATGTTACTATTATGCCCAGTTCCAGATAATGTCCCCTAAATAAGTATGCTAAGATATCTCTACTGCCAGCTTTTTACGGTGAGATGCATGTAAAAGTGACGTAATAAGAGTTTTTCCCCCCTTGATATAAATAAGTCAATGTAAATAATCCACATATATCCTATCAAATGATGGATGGTCTCGGTTGTTCTGATAAGAAAACAACATATAACATGTCTAGCTGGCCCTACGTGGGGCTCACAGGGTTAACAGCAAACCTTTCTGGTCTCAAACTGCAGCACCAGGAAGACTCACCTCCAGTTTGTCATGCACTAAGTGCCACTTTGCATATAGGGCTTTAGATCTTGTGAAATTAGTTTCTATGGCAGGCTGTCGTACTGTACAAGTAAAAAAAAAAAAGGGGAGATGTCAACTGCGGTTAATTATGCTAAAATTCAAGGTACCTCCACTCCCGCTGCACTCTGACTTGACTCATTTGGCAGAGATGTTTGATTATGTTGTCAACGGCAGGAATGGTAAGTAATGTTTCAGTACAAGTCGAGATTAAATGCAACAAAATGCTGCAGCTCCTCGGGCTGCATCAGAGCCTGATTTCAGGCTTTCCATAGTATAATCCTGTCTCATACTGAAACTGATTCCCTTGTTACTTTTCTTGTAAGTGGTCTCTTTATGCTTCTCCCATGTACGGTATACAAAGCTGACATTCAGCAATGTGGCGAGTGACGGCCTAATTGCACCGCTCCAGAGAATAGCAAAAACAAAGTGTCACAGTTTGACGTGCTCGTACACACTGCTCGCTTGAGACAGAAAAACCTGCTTTGAATCACCCGTAATGTTTTCCCTGGACTTGGCTCAGTTTAATATGTTATACAAACATAACTACCTGTTGGCCAAAGCATGAAAAGCCTGTTCTGTTAATTAACTAAAGCAGGGTAATTGCATATTGCACTAGAGAAAATTCTGCTGTTTCTGATTTACATCAAGAATGATTTAGAGGACAAAGTATGAAGTGCCAAATTTGTGCAGTTAATTACTCTTTAATTTGCCTGAGTCACACCTTGAGGACAAAGTAGAGCCAATCGTGACAGGAAGAAGTAAAAGATGGCTGCAACATTAAAGTGCTCTCAATAAAATCTTGAATATTTGTGTCCAACCATTAGCATTTCAGACATGATGTTGGATGAAAATCAAGAAATGCCTTTCTTGCTTTTCAGAGAGCCCTTTAGTTTTACTAATATCTTTGGATTCAGTTTTTTTTTTTTTCACTCTTGATGCGAACACCTCTGCCTTTTTCTGCAGAAATACAATCCAGTCCTCAAACCACGATCTTAGCGTTTTACGTGCTTGGTCTGTGCAACAGCCACGGTGGTTAAAACAGCAAGTGAAAGTGCTAAATGCAGTTATTTGTGTTTTTAAAGAGAGCAGAGAAATACATAGAGAGAGCGCTAAATGGCAGCTGGCATTTACAAGGCTCAAATACAGTACACACAGGCCTGCTTTAAATTTACATAATTGCCTGTGCAGATCTGAATAATGATTGAATGCTTTATATAGAGTGAGTGCAATTGGAGGAAAAATCTGACTAGAGAGAAGCTCGCTCAGTCTTTGCATCATCACTCACATATGCTCACGCACACGAGTTGACGATGGCCTGAATACCATTTCCACAGGATCCAATTTGAATCCATTTTGATATATAACATATGTTTCACAGTTTACCCACTTCCACTCCATAACCCCCTCCTCCCTTTTTTTTGTGTGTGCACACAAAAATAATGGTTAGCAAGTTTTTATTTGTTTTCCTTCCCGTCTTTTCTGGCTCATATCCTCCGTCAGCCTCCCTCCCTCTCTCGCTCTCTCCACTCGTCAGTCACTTAATCAATCTCTGATGTTTTCCTCCCTCGCTCCTCTTTCCTGCTCTCACATTTTCTATCCATCCTCTCCTCACTCCCACTCTCTCCCCCTCCTCCATCCATCCATCCATCCATCCATCCATCCATCCATCCGTCCATCCATCCATCCATCCATCTCTCAAGTGGTAGAGTGGTTCAGGTCATTTCCATACAGTTTGCTTAATATATGCTGATGATAATAGCCTATCGACCTACTCCTCCACACATACATGCATTTTCCTCTCTTGTTCCCTCCATCCATCCATCCATCCATCCTCTGTTCAGACCGGAGGGAACAGCAGACAAATGAGAGGAGGGAGGAAGTGGAGGGCCACTTGATTGAGCGTTAATGCTAACAGGCGTCAGTGTTCAGGCTGAGAAAGTACAAATGGATTTGTTTCTGGCTGATTTTATAATCTGTTCAGATGTAGCTATGGTTTTTTCCCCCCACACACATATACATGAGACGATAAGGTAATTTTCAGTTTCTGTTACAGTCTACCTCATGAAACTTGGAGCTTGTTGTAAATGCTGTTACTTGGTTGGTTCTGACTGCTTAAACTGGTCGGTTCACTGGTAATGTCTGTGAAGATTCTCAGTCATCCAGGTCATGGTTATTCTCGTAGTTTAATCGTAACAAATGGACTTGCTTGACTTTCACCTCTCATCCACTCTCATCTCCCTCCGATGAAGCCTCTTGGATGAGAGGTGAAACATCTTTAAGAAACTCAAGCAAGTCCAACAACTGTTATTTGTTGTCCTCGTATGTAAATGCAGCATTCATATCAAACACAGTGGAGAAAGGGACTTTCATAGAGCTCCAGGGTGATGCAACATTAAGAGAGCAAGATGCTTCTTGCTTGCAGGAACAGAAAAATATTACTAAAGCTTTAACTGCCTTTATAAATGGTCGTGCTATGTGTATGGGATGTTACATAATCTATGTTCTGCTCTATGTGGGAGCATTAGAAGCTTTAAAGACCCCCTGTTGTGAAAACTTAATTTTTTACCCTGTTAACATGTCCCGATGGTGGCGGGGTTTTTTTATGCATGATGGAATGGATGAGCAAAATAAGCAGTAAATGTTGCAGCTGAGTGTACCGATGACAGTCCCAAAAACACGGGGTTGGGGTTTCATACGTGATAAACCTAAGGAACCCATTCTGTCAGCTTGCAGGATGGAGCTTCCTGTATTGTTATTCTTTCTATAATCAGTTTCCAGCTTGAACATGTATGGATGAATTACTCCCATATTGCAGCTTGTCATTGTGTAGAGTTTTACAGTGTTTGAGCGAAGTCATAGATGAGCAGGTGTGCACAAGATGCAGCGAGCGGTGAGGGAGGTTGTAGCTGCAGACAGTGACTTCATGGATTCACACATTCTGAAGGAAGCAAAGCTGTGGAGTTGCAGGGAGGGGCAACTCTAAATATGTAACTTTAGACAGAGTTGAGTTTTTAGGGGTTTGATCAATGACCAGAGAGGGACTTGAATGATTATGCAAGTGGAGCAATTTAAGTGTTCAGAGCAACATAAAGAAACACGTACAAATCAAGAAAACTTTATTGAATTTCCCTTCTGGGATGAATAAAGTATTTTTCATTTCATTTCATTTCATTTCAAAACGTCTTCACCAATTTGACAATACAGGTGAGAAAAACCCCATTTTAAATACAGAAATGCTGCAAGTGGCACAGACTACAACTAAAAAGAAAAGAATACAGCTGGGTGACTCATCAAGTTACTAAAGTAGTGCTGGAAAACAGGCTGGCGTGTACGTTCTGCTTGTGCATTCTAGTGACATGATTCCTGTATCAGTGCATTGCAGAGTTTTTTGTCTAAATGCTGCATCACTGTTGTCAAATTAGGGAAGATGTTTCTTCAGCGTTCTTGCGTTTTATCTATTTAAATGTGTTTTCTCAAGTTTCTCAAGAGCCCTCTTTGCCTCCGTAAATTAGAGCCGGAACTGACAACCACGTTCTGAATAATGTGCCAGTTATTTCTTCAATTAGGCAACTAATGGGTTCGTCAATAAAATGTCCAAGGTGACATCTGGCTGGTTTTGTCTAACTTCCAGCCAAGAAAAACTGAAAGACATTAAATTTCCAATGATATAAAACAGAGAAAAGCAACAGCTCCTGTATAAGGGGCAGAGGATACAAAAAAATCCAGCTCTGTTGCTTAAAACTTGTCTTAAAAGAGTGTTTACATTTTTGGCGATCATTTTCCATCCGTTGCTCGATGACAGTCGTTTTGCAGCTATTATTTTACATGAAGAACATGAGCTGCTAGCATGCATCATCAAACTACCTGCGACATGCTGCTGCTCCTGGTTGACTTCTCCCTCCAGCATCCAGACCTCCCCTGATCTGATTTCAGATTAACTGTAGATGCTGTGACATCTTCTGCTCGGTGCATTATGTGTATTCATATCTCTGCAGTGCTGCTTTGTGTTGGGTTCTGCTCTGTACAACCCTGTGGGGGAGTTTTATTTCTCTCACTGAAGAAATTATTCACTTGGACCTGAATTCATTGACTAAATATCCTCGAGAGCGGAGGCTATTGGAAAAGTACAACACAGGAGCTGTTTCTAGCTAGAGAGGGTTTTTTTTTACTGTTACTGAAAGTATCTGGGTGGTTGGTAGATTCATGGACTGACTTGAAACTGGTAATTCTCCAGAATACCACATTACAACTACCAATCAGACTTCATGTTTGTTCGTTGGATTGCCTGCTGTGTAGTCAATATTTCACTGGGTCTGAGACTTCACAATTGGTCTCTGCAAAATAGGCTTTTTTGATTGTAGTCCTGACTCACAGTCACTTATCAGACCTTGTGTGACAAATGACTGCAAAATAAACCAACAAGTGGACCAAAATATGCACCAATCACCCACAACAAGGTCCCACTCATACACCAAAACAGCTCTGACCAGTCAGGTCATTGACTCTTAAGGTGTCCCGTGGTATCAGACGCCAACATATTAGATTTTGTAGCATCTCTGTTGGTTAGACATTCCACAGATGCTTGATTTGAATGAGATCTGGGGAGTTTAGAGGCCAAGACAACATCTTGATCTCTTTGTTATGTTCCTTAAAGCATTACTGAGAATTGTTTGCAGTGTGGCAGGAAGCATTCTGCTGCTGACCGAGGCCACTACCATTAGAGAATACCATCGGCATGAAGGCAAGTGAGATGTGCAGCAATGTTTAGGTGGATTATACGTGTCAAAGTAGCATCCACATAAAGGCGACATCCAAGGTTTCCCAGCATCACATTGCATCGACTGACTTGCCTTCTTGTGCTGTATAAACATCACTCAGATCTTTGCACTTGTCCCTTGTTCCTGCCTCCAAAACATCAGCTTCAAGAGCTGCCTGTTCACTTGCTGCCTCATATATCCTCCTTTAGCAGATGTCAATGTGTTAAGGTTTATTCACTTCACCTGTCTACGTTGCTAATGCTGTGGCTCAACATCACCAGTCCGGCTACTAACACCAGGTCAAGTGATGTGTTTTAACCACAAGCCATTAGCCATTGTCATTATCCAATATTAGCCTTCCTACATTATTTAGCTGCTCCTCAGACACTGGAAATGACTGAACCTTCTTGACAGAGAAGTCAATCTTCTTTGAGAGTAATGCTACCGGTCAGCAGTATACCGGCCTTGAGAGGTCTGATTATTGACCAGTGTCCATAAAGATGTGATATCATTGTTCCATCAACTTTATATGTTGGAAAAAGAGCAGACATTACACTAGATGTTACCATTTAGTTGGTAGGAGGATTTTGTTGTTCGGTTTATTACATAGACAAAGATCCTTGTGGGTTGTGTGTGTTTGCATGAGTCCCTGCAGCAGTGCAGGAAGAGCAAGAGGATATATCTTTTACGTCATGTAATTTTTTTTATCTGTCCTTTTTGGCAAAAGCAGCTGAGACGAGCGCTTTTTACCTCCTCTACTGTGTGTGTCTGTCAGGCCTGCACAAAAAATACACACACGACAAGCTGAAGTGTAAAGGTTCCTGTTCAAAGTTGCATTTGATGTGTATATTTGTTAGTTTAAATGCCTCATAAAACATTAAGTGGATGAGAAATTGGCTAACCTGTTGCTGGCTTTGCAGTCTCATGCCAGTGACTCACTCACAAGCAGAGGGCATCACCATGGCAACTTGGCCCGTATAGAAAGTCTGCTCTGGAGAAAGCTGTGTGTTGTTCGTTTAATCCAAACATATAAAACAACCAACACGTCAGCTTTCTCGATACATGATATTGCTATTACTAGACGGTGCCAAGAGCTTGATACAGAAATAAAAGGGAGTCTGACCTCGTTTGCTTGCCGTGATGATTTATTAAAAGATAGAATAAATGAAAGTAGTATTTTCCAGGCATCTGGTGAGAAAAAAGAAGGCTTCTATTAAGCAACAAGCTGCTGATATTGGATAATTAGAAGTGAGTACATTTCCATTTGCATACTGAGGACAAAATCCACTCTGAAAGACCTTGCCTCCATTAAAACAGCTCTTGGTGATAATGCCTACGTTAGTGGCAAATTCATCTTTTATTCCTGCAATAGTTGTGGAAGTCTGAAAGGAGAAACTGGGTAGTTGACATGAGTTTTTGCTGTTCGAAGTTGGGCCGTTTGTCAAGAGTTTACAGCTCATCATATAAGGAAAAAAACTCCATCATAGAGGAGGCGGAGAGACTCATTTGAACAGCTGCTCCATAAGTTCATGTTGTGATTTTCAAAGGGTCGGTCTTCGCTGCTGACAACAACAGATAGCGCTGATGGCATTGTTGTTTTAACTTGTCATTCATCCGTTATTTGTACTTGCTTCTCGGTTCATATTTCAGGAGGCTGACGGGTTGTTGCTGAAACAAGTTATTTCACTTATTCTAGGAAACAAAATCCTAACTGTGAGGAGACGGTGCTAACATATCAGTGACACCGCTGTTCAGAAGAGAACAGTGTTGGTATGGCTGATGTGGGGATGCCCAGAATCTCAACCTGCACCATATTTTAAGGGAAGGCTGTTAAATAGAAAAAATATCTCATGTAACAGAAACAACAGGCAAATAAGAAAGGGCTTTAATTAGACACTCGAACAGGTGGGAGGCCTTGACTTGTGTATATAAACCTGATAATTAAATCAATATAACCTGAGTAATAACTGGATTAGCTCAAAGCACATGAAGCAATAACAGATATAAAATTAAAATCGTAGAGAAAATGAAGCCGTGAAACAGTGGAGGTTTAATTAAAATGTTCTTGGAGGCAGAGCTGTTGCAGAAATATAACTAGTGGTTGTATATAACTGGCAAAAGTAAATTATTTTTTAGTTTTCCTGAAGCAGAAAATGAGAACAAAATGTTGTGTGCCAACGAGGTGCTCGAAGTACATAATTGAGACCCAAATGTAAAAAAAAAGAAAGAAAGAAAGCAAATCAGAAGCACTACTTGTCCAACAGAACAGCCTTTTTATTTTACCAGAAACATGTTTCTTCCTTTTTTGTGTGTGTTTGAAAACTCTCTTGGCAGGGAGGTTCCTATAATCTGTAGGGTTAATTGAAAAGTCACTTGTCATTTTTTTTCTGTCTTGCAGCTTGCTCAGGATGAGGGCAGCCCAGTGCGAGGGTTTGGCGTGGTGGAATATGAGAGCGCGGAGCAGGCGGAGGCTGTGCTGATAGAGATGGACCGAACGCTGGTGGGAGGACAGGAGGTCCGTCTGTCACTCTGTACCCCCGGCACCTCAGGGAGAAGCACCTTGGCTGCACTCATTGCTGCCCAGGGTATGGTGAGTATTTAACACAGAAAACACAAAGGCAGCATCACATCACAGACATATAAAACAAAGTACACTACCGTAGTTTCCAGACTATAAGCCGCTACTTTTTTCACACGCTTTGAACACTGCAGCTTAAACAATGATGCGGCTAATTTATGGATTTTTACGAATTTGCTTCGAGACGAATGTGACATTGAGAGCGACAACGAAAGAGAGACTGAGGAAGTGTGTGACAAATTAATTCTGAGGCTGTTGACACTGAAGATGACGACTTTAGTGGTTTTAGTGAGCAGGAGGAAGATGAAGATAGTGATCAATGACTTTTCCTGGTAGGCCACTGTATTTTATTTTTTCTTAACCAGCCGTGTTACAGGCACTGTTCTGAAAAAAGCATTTACGGTACATATTTGTGTAAGTTACCGGTACGTATTTAATTAAAAGTTTTAAAAAATCTTTCTGTGTTTATATCTCACTGCAGCTTATCGACAAGTGTGGCCTGTATATGTAAAAAAAAAAAAAAAAGTCTTTTTAAAGTTAGCAGGTGCGGCTTATATTCAGGTGCGCTCAGTTGTCTGGAAATTATATATCTACACCCACCAGTACACAGGCTTTGATGGTAGCCACTGGTCAGATGTCAAAAGACTAATATTAGCACCAATTAGCACAGTCGCAACACTTCACTAGCCAACTAATCCTAGTGTGGGTTGGTTAGTTACTGAACAGCAAAAAAGACCAACAAGATTGTAGCATAGAGGAGAGACATCCAGGTGAATCCTGACCTGGGGGGAAGTGTTTCTCAGAAAAGCTAGTCAGTGTTTGTATCTCAAACTCTCCTCCCCACGCGACCTCGGATGTCGTGGACAATTGTGTCTAAGACTTTGAGGTAAGCTCACTCACTGAGCCCCCAGTCTGACAGCCAGACGGTGCTCATCTCTTTTCTCGCTGTATTATACGCACGGCATCACACTCTGGAATCCTCAGCACAATGGCCATCTAAGCTTGAGGAGTATTCATAAAGTATTCATAAAACTGAAGTGGTGACCGGAATGGTACGACAAAGAAAAACATGAAAAATATCACATTGGAGAAGCTGGAACCATCAATTATTCATTTTCCAGTGAATCACCAAATCATGTCTACTGTAGACGTGTCATTGATTTTCCCAGTTGCCTTTTTTCACATTTTTTAAAGGTCCCATATTGTGCCCCTTTTCAGGAAGTTAATTAAAGTCTCACATGTATCAAAAATGTGTCTTTCAATGTTTCGGCTCCAGATGCTGGTGGTTCATGGTTCATTTCCTCGTGAGGGTGGAACTATTGGTTCTTGTCCATCACTTCCTCTGTATGTTGAAGTTGTCACATGATGTTGCAGTCATCAAATCAGTATTTTAGCAATGCAGAGCAGCAGCTTGGGAATGGCTCTGAAGGGACTGCTGGTTAACAAGTATTTTTAATTGGCTGCTTCGGTCACGACTCCTCTGACAACAGAAACAGAAAATAATGTTAATAAGAACAAGTTAATTCAGCTGCATTCAAATACAGTATATGTGAGCACAGAGAGCAGGAGAGAAGCAAACAGATGTTCAAGGACTGACACAGCTGTGTTTGGGCGATAACCCGGATCTTGTTTATTAGTTTCAAATCAGTCTTAAAGTTTCCACCATCTCTACAGTTTTACAGTTTCCACAGAGCTCTGTGGGCATACAATCAAAGCCAATGGTAATGTTAGCCACATTAGCTGCACAATGTCCTAACAGTAAGGATTTTCCTATTGTTACGTTGCTATTGCTTATATATAAATATATAAAAGTTAATCCACTGGGTCTTCAGTTCCTCAGATGCTGGGAGGACATTAAGACTCTTCTGTTCACTCTTGCAGCCAACAGCAGAACATTTGGTTTGGTTTGCTCGTGGCTGAGACATTTTAGAGTTAGCAGAAGCATCTCTAGAAAATAAATAAAGCTGGCAGACAGCAAGGCAGCTGCTCTTTCTGAATGACTCACCTCAGAAGCAGCAGGCAGTGAGGGCTTCAGATTATACAAAGTTTGAGTTAGACGTCAGTCGATTTCTATTTTGGAACGTAGCCGTTCAGTTAAAGTCTTAATGAATTGTAAAGCTAAACGGCTTTCAGTAAACACCTCCAAGTATTCTTCACTTTCTCTATGTAGTTCTGAGACAACAAGTTAAACAACGTTACCACAGCATGTACACATAATGCCTCCCACGCAGAATCCAACTCATGAGCAAGGCTGAAATGATTTGCACATGATGTCTTGAAATAAGTACAAACGATTAAACAAACGTAAGCCCATTAGTTAGAATTGGTGTCAGGGTTGATGCAGGGACCCAGAATTACGGGACTCCAAGGACTAAAAGCAGAAACTGAGGAAGTTGACAATTACCACAAAAAAAATAAAAATAAAACGAAAATAAAAAACCATAGTAACACAGTACACATACAGGCTGGGCTCAAAAAAAATCCTCAGCGAAAACCAGACAGGTGATTTTAACTGTCAGTTTTAATGCCTGTAGCTAATAGGCGTCCATTAAAAGACATCTCGGCACTAGTGTGACAATCAGAACCGTCCTGATTTTAGCTTGTAAATATCAACCATGTTGGATTTTATCAGGGTGGGCCTGATGAGTCTGTGTGCAGATTTGGAGGTTTGAGGACGAATCTGTAAACCCATCACACGACCAAATAATCTGGGCTGAACATCATTGGAGACCACAATCTCAGTTTCAACCTCCGATTGTCAGAAGGGGTGAAACTGAGGTAAATTGGCCTGAAACTCCTGTAGTGTGAGCACAAAGGCACAAAGACCATCTGTGAAAGAAATAGTGGGATCAGGTGAGTGGAGGAGTGGGTCAGCTGACACCGCTGGCAGGTAACACAGAGAAGTGGGAATGGCAAGGCCTGAAAGGACAACAGAGTTAGTGCACTGAATGAATAAATTAAATGAAAAAAAAAAACCCCAGAACTAACTAGTATTAGTCTGTTAAATAGGGACTTTAAAGGAATAACTGTACATGCTCACATATGAAGGGAAAAAGTTAGAATAGCACATGCACAAGTGTTGCAAACTTTTCCTGAGCTGATTCTTTCTCCAAATGCATTATTGTTTACTTAATGTTGTTTATTTCAGTCAGCAAGGTCTCAAGAAGCATTATACATTAAAGCAAAATTAACTTGTCAGCTCGACAGCTTGACAAGTTTAAGCAAACTCAGCAAAGGAAACCCCATAAATTTAAGAGAGAAGGCACAGAAACACTTCTGGAAAACTAGACGCCGCATCGCCCAAACACTGGACTTCCCAGACAAACAAGCAGACAAGCTCAACATGTAGCTGTGAAGCCAGTGCCAAGTGGTTATTACATCCACATCCAGGGATGAGATGCACCAAGGTTTGACACGGTGCACATGCATGAACAGCCTCAGGCCAAAATAGTCTTTGTAGCTGTGATATCCCTCCTACACAGTGCCGCGGTAGCAGAGAGGCACTGACATGATAATTATAGTTCTATAGAGTGATTGGGCTCCTCCACTGTCTCCTGCTTCCTGAAATAAACCGAACTCACAGCTTGCGACTCAGTATGACACTCATACATGCAAGCATCCCAGTAGATGCGTACCAGCAGACTTGCACTCACAGGAAGTGATGAGAGTTCCAATCAGCTGTGGAAAAGGAGCATGGGTTAGTTTTACTACAGTGTGCATCCTGCTACCCATCGGGAACAGTGTTTAGATACAAAGCAGGAAAGGAAGCACAGCATCGACTACTGAGAGGTTTGTCTGTATACATGAGTAATCCAGTTAATATTCAGGTTTTGAAATAGTGTTGTACTGGTTAAAATATGAGATAATGTTTGTTTCTTGGGAAATAGCATCTGAAAAAAAGGCATCACTTGCCCTCTCAGACTAACCTTTAGTTTGCCATATTAGTTGCATTGCTCTACTTGATAATGTTTTTTTTTTAATTTATGTTTTTCATTAAGATTTTTGTTAAGCCTGTTTATAAAATTCATTTTTTATTCACTTTTTGCATCTTTTTTTATTTATTTATTTAAATGTATAATAATGTATAATATTGACCTTAACTGACATACAGTCGTCCTCAAATGTGTTCACTGAAATAAGCTGAAATTCACAAAAGTAATTATAAATAAAAAGTTTAATGAAAATCATGACATGAATTGTAGTTCAACAGAAATATTCAAAAAGCAAACAAGCATGATGGGACCCATAAACTACTGTTTTGTTGAACAACCCTTTGAGCCAATCACTGCAATCCAGTGTTTTCTGTAACTCTCAGTCAGACTTCTGCACCTGTTGACAGGTGTTTGGATTTTGGTCCACTGCTCATCAGCAAAGTGATCTAATTTGTCCAGGACTGTTTTGTTTGTTTGTTTTTAATTATTCTTTTCAACCACAATTCAAAAGCAATGTCTTATTTCACCAAATTATAATTTGACATTTTTTAAAATTTATTATTACTTTTTTCAGTTTCAAGTTGTGACTGTTGTGAATTTTGTCTTTTCTTGATTGGAAGGGTTTGAATACATTTGACGACGACCGTATGTCTTCATTTGGCGCTGCTTAAATAATAATCTAAAACAAATGATAATTCGATTTTTTTTTAAAACTATTTTTAAACATCTTTCTATTTTTTGTATTTATTTACAATGTATATTTTTATTCAAAATATATTTTTTTCCCTTAATATTTTGTTGACTTTTAAAAAAAAAAATCATTATTATAATTTATTTTATTTAACAAGTGTCAGCAATTATATCGGCTACAGCAGAGTTTTATCTTTTTTCAACTAACTACAATACTGTGCATGCACTGTAATATGCAGTGTTCAGAGCTCTGGTTTTCTTTCTTTTAATATGACTTTCCATCAAGTCTGATTAACGAATAATCCAAAGTAAATGAAAGCACTTATTAACAGTGTTGATAATTTGATCAGCCTATAGGCACTACGTTCAGCAGTGGTGCCACGTGGGCACCCTCCATTATACATTTATATTGATGCAGGTTTATAGTTCATTATTAGGTACCCACAGGCCACAGAAAAGGCTTACAGCTTTCTATTTAAATATTTTAAATTGCACTCTTATGCTGATGGGGTGCTACAATTAAGTCAGAGTTTGTAGCCTGTAACTTTTACTCACAACACTGTTGATCCACTTTAAATTTCCCTTACGCACTGACCAGCACTTGTAATGGCCCTTTAAAGGTGCTATGAATGACTTACTTATGAATTTTAGCTTCACTTGGACTAGTTTTTAAAAAATATGTCTGACAGCTCTATTGTCATTCTCTGATGGTATCGTCGCTTTTGCAGAGCTTGAATTATCAGGTGCAGGTAAAGAGTTTGTAGCCTTGGAGGACGGGCTGAAAATTACAGATTTAAAAGCAACAAAGTGACATTCACAGAGTCTGGATTGTAACAAAGAGGATAAAAAAGACATTGAGAGAAAATGTGTTTATGAATAAATTAGCAGAGGAAGATGGGGGAGATGTGAGAAGGAAAGAAGACATAAACTCAGAGGAGGAAAAAAAAGGGAGGATTTGATTGAGTCGAGAAAAAGGGAAGGAGAAAGAAAGAGGAGATGGAGAGTGAGACGGCATTTGGAGCCTGAGAGGACTGTTAGGTTACATTAGTACCCCGAGGCTCCTTCAGGATTATTGCCCTGAATGTGAGCAGCCGGTAAAAGAAACATCAGACCTTCAGAAAGATATCAAGACTTACTCCTGGCTACAGTTCTCCTCTGAGGCGCTTCTCTCATTTCTCCAGTTAGTGAATGTGAGTGCGAACGCTGAGGACCAGATGGCCTCCTCCTCCCTCCTCCTTTCTTCTCCCTCCGTCCTTCTCCTTACACGATGCTTCTCGCCTTCCCTTTTTCGCGGCTTCCTTACCTCCTTGGCGTTTGTGTGTGTGTTACTGTGTGGGTGTGTGGCTGGATTTTGTGCCAGTAGCCAAACAGACTGATGCATGCTGACATTTTCCCCAGCAGAAAGAAAAGAAACGAGAGAGAGAGCGCTCTCCTCCTCCTCCTCCTCCTCCTCCTCCTGCTCCTGTCCTCCTCCTCCTCCTCTCTTCCCTTGAAAGACGCTGTCAGCTACGACTGGCCTTGTTCAACGCTGGCGCACACATTCGCACACAAACACCGGTTTTTCTTGCTGTAACACACAAATGCACATACTGTATGTGTGCGCTCTCCTCCTGCTCTCTTGCTGACAGGATGGAGTCAAACCCCACTCCATCCCCCCCCCCGTCAGAGATGCTCTCTCTCCGGGATGTGACAGGGAGGAAACAAGGTTGACTTGAGCTGAAGTCATGCTGTAGCTCAGGGGCAGACGAGGAGGAAATGTCACCATGCTGCTAATGTTGTTTTAAATAGCCGTGTCTTTGGGCCAGCCAGCGAGCGCAGCCGCTGCACTGTCAGTGAAACGCCGAGGAGGATCTACCAGAACAAGGGCCGCTGCATTCGATTTGATGCGGTCTAATTCGGCAGGATTTCATTTGAGCCAGTTGAATTGAATTTGCTCGGCCTAATGAGTGATTGAATTCTTATTTGGGAATGCGCCTTTACAGTACGTCTTTTGATTAAACACAAATCAGCAGAGATCTGTTTTGGTTCCAGGAAATTCGGCTCACGTCACATTCAATAGAAGCTTTAGTGGTAACAGGGGAAGCAGTGAGAGTAGACACGCCTGTGATGGTGTCTCAGGTGTGATAGGAGCAGAATTAAATGCCACAATAACATTGAGAGATGCGTTAAATACAAATAAAGGTAACAAAAAAAAAAATACCTGGGAAACACAAAGTGCTTTGTAGGAGTAAATAGACACTTACAGTGGACATGATGAGGTGCAGCTCAACATAAGATCATAACCTGGACTGTAGTACAGGTTAAATACGTAATAAAAATAATAATAGCAATACATTTTATTTGTATTTCAAAAACTCAAGGCGCTTTACAGGATAAAAGAACAATAAAAGCAACAAATACAAAAGTAGACGCAGCAAAAATACAAGCAAGCAGGTAAAACAACACAAAAGATATCAGTATGAAGGTTTAAGTATGACCGGGTCTATGGGGTCAGGTGGATGTGTTGTGGGAGAGAGTTCCAGAGGGTGTCGGCAGCAACAGAGACGTGTAAAGTTCAGTGGAAAGATATATAAACACAGTGACAATAGTAACCAGGACCAGGTAGGTAGTTATCAAGTGGACATGAAGTGAGTTGTCTTTGCTATAAAAGTATAATTCTGGGCTCAAAAGCCGATTCTGAAGCAGATCACAGTTTAAAGTCTCTTTGTGGTCATTGATCAAACCCTAAAACCCCATCGTGCCCGTTATCACACATATACTGCATGTTTAGAAGTTTTATCAGTGAAAATACGTTTTTTTTTAAAAAGTGTTAATTTGCAAAATTTCCATTTTTGTAGATTTTCAGAGAACTTATTTTTTGTTGTTTGCTTTAATTAATATTTATCAAACTGAAGTCGAGTGGATTTGATTCAGTGGAAATGACAACAATATAACTTAAGTTTGATTGATGGAAACGTGGGTTTTCTGACGGTTTGTGACGATGCAGTTATCTATTTTTGCAAATGAACTCTTCAAATAATGAAAATAGACAGTTGATGAACTCCCCACTGCTCTCTCTTTTCACCCCTGCCCACCTGCTGTGGCTCAAGCACACCAGCTCACCTTTAATTCTTCTCCAACACTATAGAAACTTTATGCCACACAATGGCAAGTTGTAATATTGGAGTAAACAAGCCAAACATGTTCAAACTGGAAACCTATTCTGAAGAAGAATAATGGTCTGAAACACCCGACCCTGCAAGCTGACAGGACCGTTGCACATGAAGCCCTGAACATCTCAGTCTGTGTTCCTGTCATCGGTGCGTCGGCAGTTTCAAGGCAGACATGGTATTTACTGCTTATTTCTCTCACGACGTGGCTTCCAGCATCTAAAAAGCGCCATATGGACATGTTGACAAGGTTAAAAAAAAACATTTTCACTAGAGGGTGTCTCTTAACACACATTTATGCAGAACTGAAAAAAAAATGTGAGAAGTTGAAGCTGAAGGTTGCAGAAGGTGGAGAGCTGAAGCAGCGATGTTCTGAGCAGAGCGGTGAGCCGGGGCAGGAGCGTGACTGGATGGGTGAGCGGAGCTGGTGGTGGGGCAGACGGGCGAGGAGACAACAGACCAGAGGCACAGGGAAAACACAGCATTAGCCAGGAGTCATGAAGAAAACTACTTGATAAAATCGAGAGTGAGTAGGTGGCACATGAGTGAACTGAATCGTCTGGCGGAGACTGGAGGGTTGAGTCGAGGTAGATAGACTGCTGGAGCGGATGGATGACGAAACCTCAGGTGTGTGGATGATCGACAAGAGCGGGAATGTCGTGCCACACCCAGACAGATACCGAGAGAAAAACAAGACACCGACAAGAAACACCGGAGAGGGAAAACAGCAGAAACACTGAGAAATACTGCTTGATGCAGTGTCAGATTTTATAAAAGGTGTTTTCAGAAAGGGAGTGAATAGAAGAGGAGACAGAAGAGTAGGAAGAAAATCAGGATGTATAGTCGAGACAGAGAAAAAAGGGTGCAAAGGATTCAAGATTAAAAGTATAAGAAACAAAACAAACGGCCCAGGAGTGAGATGACAAAGACAGCTGTGGGCTACAAACACAAAGAGGGCAGGAAAGATGGTTAAAGCCCATCTTATTCATTTTTAAAGGGAAATCCAGCCTCATTTGAAATACAAGATTATAACCTGCTATGACATAATTGGTGTGTCTTTTAACTTTAAATGAATCCAATACCCCGTCCCAGCTGTTTTTAGTTTGCAAATATGGTGCGAAAAATGGTTATAAAGATAATTGTAGTTTTAGTTGACAAAATGCTGAGTAACTGTTCATTTATATATGAAGTTAAAGAAAGTAATTCCACATTAGTCTGATTTGTTATCCTGTTTATTCCAAACATCCACCTATAATTAAGATCGTGTAGATCAGCTCTGTCCATCTTACTATCAGTAAAACCCTGTGTGTAAGGAGCAATTTATCCAATTGTTCAGGTAACTTTACCCCATAACCCTGTTTGTAGCTCAAATGTCCCCCCCTCCTGATCAGAAACTAGTAACAGTGGTTATAAAACCAGGAAAGAAATGTTAAGACCTGATTTAGACAAATACAAAACAAATGCAACAGTTAACCCTTTATGGGGCAAGTGACCATATTCGGTAACCTCCTTGGACGTTCAACATGTCCACCCTGGGCCTCTCCTTGACGTTAAAGAGCCATGTGCACTTTGATTTAGTTTTTATATTTGTTCCAATATCACGACCTTACAAAAAATGTCACTAAACAAATGTTCCAGGCGCTTTCGTTACTGGTTAGCATTGAACTCCACTTTGATTGATTTGAGATTAGAGCCATTCATACCACTACCCCAAGAGAAATGTCACTAAATGAACTGGCCAAGCACTTTATAAATACTTTGTTGCTGGTTGTGAAAGTATCATTACCTCAAACTTGTCACTCATTCTTTTATTTATTATAAATCCCCCCTTTTTTTAACCAGAGACAGGCAAATTACCATATATGGTAACTTTATTAATCTTGATTTGCAACATTTTTTTTAAGTCACAAAAGTAAAAATATCTTGAAACATCCTCCAATAACACCCTAGAGTTGAAATGTTCATTTTCCAAGTATTTCAAGAATAAAGGGTTAAACTTGTTGACTCATTGTTACAGATCAAACCACCTGTGTCTCCTCTCATTTTCCTTGTTGTCAATATTTCTATTCATTTGGGCAGCAAGGTTTAAAAATGTAACTCTAGACTTCTTTATAAGTGTGAAAGAAAAGTCTTGATTGTATGTGGAAGAGGGTATTTTTGTTAGGTGTTGTTTTTGTGGCCAGACAAGCACAGGACTGAATGCTAAATGCTGTATTTTGATCACAGAGACCTTTTGAAGTGTTTAATTTGAGTTCAAAAGGAAAAAAAAATAAAACTATATGTGCTAAACTATAGTTTGTAGCCACTGAAATTAGTCCACAGTTTGGTTTTCACACACGTTATTCCCACATTGTGTGTCTCACAACGCATCTCTTTTTGGTCAAATCTGCCACATGATCGAGCAAATTTTCTAAGGGTCTGACCATGAATGTTCTACACGGGCGTCTTGAATCTTAGCATCTTCTATCAACACAGTTTTATGCCAGCTTGGAGCTCTCCTCTGGTTTGAAGCTGGATGGAAGCTCTTGTTGTTGTCTGCACATATCAGATCTGGTCAAACCCATACAATCCTTATGAAGTAGCTTCACTTGGTTGTTTTATTGAATTATTTTTTGTTTTGTTTCCTTAAGTTTTTAGAGAATTATGATTTCAAACCAATTCTTGTTTCTCTCTTGACTCACTAACAATATCATATGTAGGCCGCTCTTAAGAATACCTTGTGTATTTACTTGTGTATTACCAGTATGTGTACTTTGCAGTGCGGTTGCTTTTACTTGCACCTCTTCCAGGTTGCACAATTGCAGCAGATGGGAACTTGGCATGTTTTGTTTTTCTCAAGCAAGATGCCAAGATGTAGAATTGGAAGGAAACTTATAAATTAGAGTGAATATCTAAACAATGGCCTTCTCAAGTCTCCAAGGAACTTTTTTTTTTTTCTGTTTCTTCTCAACTCCTCTCCTGCCTTGTTTTTCTCATCTCTTCTCCCCTCCCTCTGTCCCCTGCTCTTTCTTGCCTTCTTCCTTTTGTCTCCCAGATAGACTTCCCTCTGCTGACATTGCAGACACATCCTGATGATGTAAACTAGTGTAATGATTACTGCAGCCATCAGGGGCTTCTAATGACAAGATCAAAACACATATTGTACCGCGCACACACACACACACACACGCAGACCCACTTTCCTTCCACTAACTTGTTTGTGTTTCTCTCTCTAGATTCTGAGTAATAGGAAAGGCTTGTTACCGGAACCGAACCTGGCTCAGCTGTTGACCAGTATGACCAACCCTGCTGCCCTGCAGATCCTCATGAGACCGTACCACTCTGGGAAAAGAGGAGGTAAGACTGCAGATTACAGTCACGAGGGCTCCTGCATAGAGCTCTGGTAATCATTTGACTAGAATACAAGTCTTTATAGGATATACAGACTTTTTTTTTGTTTTATACAGATATATCATGTGCAACAAATTGGACTACTCCTCTATTAGTGTGGATCAAAACAAACCGACTGTATTTATGACAGACTGTATGAAGAGCTGAAATGGATAGGAGTGTGTTAGTGAGGGGTGTTTATTCAGATCACAACTGGAGATGTGATGTGTCCTCTTGAAGGTAAATGCAGGGTTGGAAGAGCAGATTGCCACGTGTCAAATGAAATGACAGCGGTGCGATTGTAAGGAAAAAAAATAACAACAGCTAGGCTACAGGGGAGGTTCGACCTCACCCAGTGTGTCTCCACACTTACAAAATGACGGCCTGTGACCAATAATAAGCATAAAATCAAAATATTTTATAATAGTAAATGTATAAAAAGGGGTGCTTTTAAATGGGGGAGAAAACTACAACATCATGTTGACATAACATACACTGTCTGAAAGCTCCAGGTGATAACTTATGGTTTCTGAATCTGCTGTCCTTTAAAGCAGCCTTCATTATTCAAATTAGCATTTACATTGCACATTTTGAACAATCCCTTAAATTTTAAGGCCCATCAGTGTCCTGAACTCATCCATTTGAGTAATCTTTCCGCTCCTAAGGGGCTCCGCCGGTAATCAAAGATCCACCGTACGTGTCCGTCCCTCTGCTCGGCCCTCCTAAATACAGTACTGTAATCACCTCGTCGACGGCATCATCATTTGATGAATGGCTAATCAGGTATTAAAATGAAATCGTGTGACACTAGCGGAACAAATGAGAACAGGAAGGAGAGAGGATGGGAGAGGCGGGGGAGCTCTCTTAAAGAAGAGCACGCACAATTAAAGTCTAAAATTAGGATCTTGATTAAATGTTAAACTTTCTCTACCTATTCTGGAGGAAGCTACCATTAGCATTGACGCCTACATTTATTATGAGGAGGCCTTGTGGTAACACGTGTGCACACGAAAGTCACAGAGAGGATGTGTGTGCAGACGTCGGGTGGCGCTCGCCTGATGATGAGACAGGCATAGTGATGAGTTTTTGCTGATGTGAGTCCTGAACAGGAAACATGTGTGAAGGCAAACCCTCCACAATGTTGGATTTCTGTGATTTTTTTACACACCAAGCTGCATTAGTTTGAATCACAAACTACACAAACTTGTTGCTTCCTCAGTACTGATTACATCAGTAGAACATCAGTTCACTTAAATCCTTTGGTACTACAAAAAAAAGTTAAATTGAGGTGATAAAATAGTCGAAACAAACCACAAAAGATGAAAATTCTCTCAAATACAGTACATGTGTGATGTGGTTTATCAATTTAAAACTAGGGCTGAAACAACTAATCGATTTAATGGATTAAAATCGATTATTAAAATAGTTGTGAACTCATTTAGTCATTGATTAGTTGCTTAATTAGTTGCAATAGTTGTTTTTTTTACTGTAAGCGGTCTGTTTTATTTCCAAATTTGAATCAATCTGTTATAGCAGCTACCAACGTGTGGCAGTAATGAGCCAGTACAGGAGGAGACGTAGCCAACAGCCAATAGTTGGCCTTGATGTGCATCACGTGCACCACGGCACAGTCAATGCGTTCAGCGACATGGCGGAGGTGACTCGCGAAAGTTTGAAGAAAAAAGAGAACAGAGCGAAATCAGGAAAGAAAACTTCACGAACAAATTCGTCCCAGGCATGGGAGCGCTACACACTAAATCTACAGAAAAGACGATGGACCTGCAAACTTTGCAAAAACAAACAGTTTTTGTTTTTTGTTTTGTTAAAAAACAATTCTGCCTCATTTTTGTGTTTGATACTTTGAATTGAAAAAGCGTTTCACTGACGAGGTAGATATGAAGCTCATTCTGTTCCTTCTGATTTACGTTGTGTTTTACAGAAACTAGTTAATTAAATGCTGTAAAATGCACAATTCTCTTTTTTTAAAAATTTTTATTCATGAAAATGTGTTCTTAATAACTTACCTGGGTAAATAAAGGCTGAACAAAAATATTTGTTAAAAAAATGAATCATCGTAAAAAAAAAAAATCATCGACAGAATGATCAACTATCAAAAATAATTGTTAGTTGCAGCCCTAATTTTAACATTTACAGTTCAGTTGGTCTGACAGGATTTTAAACTGTACTGGACAACAAATTCATCATAGTGACAGGATGTCTGGAAATGGCAATACCAGGAAAAAAGAGCAACTAGAACAGAATATAATAGAACTAAGAAGAAGATATAAAATCACAGCTATACTTAAAGATATACAGACGGGCAATGCTTCAGTTAGACTTTTCTTCTTGTGAGCACGATGGCTGGTGGTCATCATAGCTCATCCGGCTAATGTAATGAAAGAAATGCCAACACTAAGCAACAGGGAGCACTCTTTCACAGGAGAGAAGTTATCTCACAATATTTTCCAGTTCCCAACCTGTCGATTTTAAAATATGCTGCAGTGAGTAATCGTCAGTGTGGTTTGGCTTTTTTAACAAGAATTTACAACAAAATTTTAAAGGTTCTTTCATGTCAAAGTGAAAACAGATCCCTGCAAAGTAGTGTCGATAAAAACATACGATGTAAAAATATGTATTGTGTAAGTATTGTTTTCACATTTATTTATATGTTTTTGTATTTATCTGTTGATTTATTTATACATAGCATGCTTTAAAGCCTTTTCAACTCTTTACATTGCTGTGATTTTCACTTCATAACTGCTTCAGTGCAACACTTACTGCACAGTATTACAGTTTTTTTACATTTTTAAAATAGTTTCTCACAAGCACTTTCTGAAGTGTAAACATGACCTGTGGGCTGTTTTTATTGGTTTTGAGAAAACTTTTGAAAACAATGACAGTTAGAAAGAGGAGCATATTTGCTGTTAAGATATTAGGTTGTTAGAGGTGATTTCTTTTGTGCTAAAATAATAAGCCAATATTGCTTTACGCGTGCTGCTTATGAAACAGACGGCTGTGTGATTGCGTAAAATGTGCTGTAAACGACTGATGGATCGGTTGTCTGACTTGTAATTCCGCCTGCGCGTGCCTGTTGAGATGATGATTGATCAGTGCATTAGTGGAGACAAAAAAAATTTTTAAAAAGCAAATCACAAACGGAGGCACTGATTGATGTTTTTATTTGTTGTTTAGGAAAGTACGGACGTCACACCAGCCTGCCGTTCCTCAGGCCTCCTCTCACCACAGCTCTGCTCACGCTGGGAAAAGCACACCAGGTCACAGTCACGTCAACATGTGTGTGGGATTGAATTTTTTTTTTTTGTGTGGATGTGTTTGTTAACGTAACGTCTATTTTACCCTGCAGAGCGCTATGCTTGGTAATGGACTCGTCCTCCAGAACCTCCTGCACATGCAGCTCGCACAGCAGCAGCTTCTACACATCAAAGACAAACGCATCAGCAGCGTAAGTCACCTGTTTGTGTGCGTGTGTGTGACGATTTGCGTAGGCTCGCGGTGAGGGTTAAACACCGTGGTGGGCATGTGCAGATGCACTCCTACATTTTCAGCTTCAGCATTTACTGCATAATGAAACTAAACCACCCCGAAATCACGCAACCTAATTGCCTCTTTTCTTTTTAAAGTAAGACCTTGAGGTGTTGAAATTTCCCTCTATGTTTTCATTTGCATATTTTCTTTTAAAATGGCTCCAGTGTTGTCTTTAATTGCAGTGAGAAGTGAAAAGTTAAAAGTCACAGTAACTGATGTTTGGAATATTTAGTGTTGATACTCCAGACTGCAAACAAAACAAAGTGTATGTGGTTTATTTCTGTTGTAACCCTTAATCGCCCCACCCGTTACAAGATATAAGATCCTTATATTCTTTATATTTGCTCTCTTTTCTTTTCTACGTTGTCTTTGTTTATTCTTATTTTTCCTCCCGTTTTTCCAAACAATATATACATTTGGATGTAATCGTGCAAATAGCCTTCCATTATGGTTTCTATTTTCTTTGTCTCTCCCTCCTTGATTCTCCTTCTCTTCTTACATTCTCTTGTTATTCTTTCTCCTGCTTTTCCTTTTTTTTTGGAATAAAATCTGCCTTCTATTTTGCTCACCTTTCCTGTCTTTCTGTCTGTAATGCTCTTTCTTCCCCCCTCCATCCATCAGGTCTCCAGTCTGCTCGGAGACCCATCCAGGCTGCTGATGCAGAAAGCCTTGTCTCTGCGGCCTCCAGGCCTCGTTCCACTGGGGAAAGGTCTGCTGGGAGACTCCCCTACAGGTGAGCAAACGAATGCATCTAATTACTGCAAACAAAGTAGATCGTGTTGAAGCCTTCAGCCTCTCTTCATCAAATGATTTTGTAAATAATTAAAGCCCCTCTCTGGTTGCTGGCTTAACCCCTAAAAACTCATCTCTGTGTATCAAAGTTACATATTGAAAGTTTTTTTTTCCCATCAAAATAATATTTTCTTACCTTAAATGGCTTAGCTGTAACTCATTGTTTCCTCTAGAATGTGTAGATCTATATAGTCCCCACCCCTCTCCACTCACTCGAGCACACCAGCTCACCTACGGCTTTGATCAAAGACTGTAAAACTACTCGACAGCATACAGTGGCAAACTGTAATGCTGGAGTAATTCAGCCATATGTGCCGAGCCAGTAAACAATTCTTATGAGGAATAATGATGCAGAAAGCTCGACCCTGCAAGGTCACAGGATTGGTTCCTCAGGTCTGTTACATATGAGACCCCACAAGTCAGAATCTGTGTTTCTGAGTCTGTTCTGAGACAGTGCAGCTTAAATGTAGAAATGTTCAGCCAAAGCATTGACTGTTTTGTTTGCTCGTGATACGTCTTCCAATTTATAAACGGCACTGTATGGTGTTAACAAGATCTAAAATTTGATTATCACCAGAGGGATATCTTAAATGTATCGCATTTTTGGGTGTTGTCTTCTTTTACTTCCTCTGTTATCTGCGACTTGGAGCATCTGGAAGAACATCATTGCTGCTGCTACATCCACACCCTCGTTTTGCTTTGTGGACTAAATTCATTTTTCCAAACTGCTGTACAGCGACACATACAACTTCTTTTAAACTGATCAAGCGCCACATATGGTAATGTTGGATCTGTTAGGAGCTGTGCTGCTTCTATGTGACAGGCTTGCTTGTTATTTATGCTAAATTATGTACAAGATAGCATCATTTGATATTCTAAGCATATTTTATGGATTATCATAAGCAGTTTTATGTAGACTAGACCTTAAAATGGATGTGACACATAAAATGACTAGACTCAAAAACAAAACTATTAATTGTATTTTTGTTGGGGCTGCAAGGTGGCGCAGTTGGCAGCACTGTTGCTTCGCAGCTTAATCCTCACTATAGGGTTGTCGGGGGCTGGAGTCTATCCCAGCTGACTCAGGGTGAAGGCAGGGGACACTCTGGACAGGTCACCAGTCTATCACAGGGCTACACTTAGAGACAGACAACCAAACAATTTAGAATCACCAATTAATCTCAGCATGTTTTTGGACTGTGGGAGGAAGCCGGAGAACTCAGAGAGAACCCACGCTACACAGGGTGAACATGCAAACTCCATGCAGGACTCCTCCTAGGTGTCCTTACCAGTACAAGAACTGGGGATCTTCTACCTGCAAGGCTACCTGCTAACCACCAGCCACCGTGCAGCCCCTTCTTAAAACTCATATTATAACAACTTACTTTATTCTTTAAAACTAATTTTTTGCACATGCAGTAGTCACTGAGTGGAGACTAGAGGCTTCTCTGTGCACACTCACCTAGTTAGCATGTGAGGCATTTAGGGGACATCGACAAACTGTAGAGTCAATTGTGCTGAAACGCAGTGATTGAGGTGCTTTGAGTGTAATGCTATTTATGTTTTCCTACCAGGAGATGCACTGAATTTAAGTGAAGACGAACCTTATTATGAGTCTCATTTTGAAACAAAGATTAGTACTTGAGCAGAAATAGAAGTGAAGGCAGTGCTCTGGTTATTCTAATGAGATCAATAAACACATCTTGTTCCTTAAACAGTAATTAATTGTGATCAGTATTCATGATCTCAATACTGATGAGAATAATTGTAATTATTGTTTTGGACATAATCCTTAAGGCTTGCTTTATACTAACCAACAATTTGTTTTGGAGAGAAAAGCTTATAAACCGAGTCTGAGCCTGTCTGTTTAAAGCAGCCCATATGTCCAACAATCCCAAAGAGCATTTGTATTTTCTCAGGTAAATCTTAAGATATTTGTTCAAACAATAACTATGTAAAGGAAAAAGGATGTAAACACAAAAGAAGAGAGTGATATACACGTAAAAGAATATACAAATACGCTTCAATCAGGATATGTTAATGTGGTGGGAGGGCTGTTCCTCTCAAGGCTGCTGAATGTCTCACAGTTACAGGAAGCTGCTTTACAATTCAAATGTGCAGCTGAGAAAAGCTGCGTTGTTTTAAATGGAAATGATATATCACTGACTGTGCGTGCACAAACACAAGTACTTATGCATGTGTGCATCGTTGCGTTTGTGGGTGTGTCCCTCTTTGATTGTGTGTATGAGTTTGCAATTTTGTGTGTGTCTGTTATGTGGGTCTTTTATCAGTGTGTCTCTCTGCTGGGAATGTTAGCTTAAGGCTTGTTAGAGCTGATTCTTTTATTGTGCTATGGAGGCCATTTGTCACAGCAATATTGGATTTATAATAAAGTGTGATTGCGCGTGTGTGTGTGCGTGCGTGTGTGTGTGTTCACCTTTCATGTGTGTTTGTGTGTGCATCTTTAAATTATGCGTGTTTGTGTACATTTTTTGTGCTTGTGTTTATGTATGTGTGTACGTATTTGTGTTATTAAACCCCGGAGTGAGTGAAATATTGGGAGTGTGGAGCTAAGTGCCGGGCTGTAAACAAACATGATAAGTGGTGATGTATGAGCAGGAAACCCATTCTCAAATATTACAGGCTCTACAGAGACGGTCAGGCTGAGCTCTCCAGCCGTCTGAGTGATTCGTCTCTGTCTCGAGGAGACAGAGACAGTGATGGTCATCAGTAAAAGCCATTTCACATGTTTATCTGGCATCTGTCCTCACCTTGCTTTCATTTCCTTTCACTTACTTTGTTCCTATATGCTGTATTTTTATTTCATTCTTATCTGCCCAACTTTACTTTTTCTTTTCTTCACACTTTCTGTCTATGCTCTTCTCTCATTTCCATTTACTTTCTTTGCCTTTCTTATTTTTTTTTCTCTTCTGGTTTTGCTCTCCTCATGTCAGAGCTGGGCCAGGAGTCGGTGCCAGCGTCTACCCACAATGCCACAGTAGTGGTTTCAGCGGCAGGTGTGATGCCGTACCTCCAGGGTCGAGCTGGAGGAGGAGATCAAAACAGCGCTCATTCCGTGTCCACGACCCCATCTGCTTCCTGCTCTTCTTCCTCCTCTTCCTCGTCCGCCTCCACCGCCTGCGAGAGGCAGCCGGCACCTCCGGGGACGATGGTGAGCTCCCAGCCGCAGGGACAGAGCTATGCCTTGGGTATAAGTAACTCAGGCCTTGGCCCCCCTCCACCTAAACCTCCTGGAGGAGTTTATACGTCAACAGGCCAGCACAACAGCTCAGATGGCTGCCCCCTGGCTAGCATGGTGAGCACAGTCAACCAAACCCGTGTGCTAAGAGCAAATCCACAACACTCGGTGCTATAACCCCACTGTCCCTCCTCTCTGCATCTCTTATTATTCTTTATCACCAGCTGTTTGTTTCCAGATCGATTGTGAAACCAGCAAATGTGACGCTTGGTTTGCTGGTTATTTAGTTGACTTGTACGTTGAACAATGTAAATGAGAAGAATAAACACAAAATGAGAAGAGTCTGGAAAACCTGGAGTCAGATTCTAGGTAGACGGTGTTGCAACCAGAGTAATGATTTGTGTATCACAGGCCAAAAAACACCAGCCCAGTTGAACATAGAGCAACCAATGAAAATGACTACAAGAACATCAAATCTTGGCATTTCTTCAAGACTACCCCTAGAACACACTAAACACAACACAGGATGGGACAGGAGTGAAACTCTGAGAAAATACCAGTCATCCATATACAGAAGAAAATGTGTTTAATATGTGCTATTTCTGTTGTTAGTTCCTATTTATTTTGAATTTATTTGAACTTTTTAAAGGAGAACATATTTGTGTAACACCCCCCTCCTATACACACACATGACCAAAACTGTCCTGTAGATCATATTGACTACCACTGATTCCTTGCTCTGGATATTTAAGCCCCTTTCTGGTCCTACAAGCTAAAATAAGAGAGAGGAACTTACAGTAGAGCATCAGAAGGTGAGGAAATGTTGCTGTATATTGTTGCACATTACAAGACGCATGCAGCCCATGAATGTATGACTAACACCAAATGTTACTTTTTACAGTGAGCAGAGCAGTTTCCAGTGTTTTGGGCTTTTCTTCACATTTCTGCACATAGATTGGTCCAACAAGAAAACTGCAAAGATCACAGTTTGTGGGTCTTTAGTGCAAACAGGTGCACACACACCGAGCTCTGCAGCATCACAAATTAACTTTCATGTCTTTTTACTTCTTTTACTTTTCCCTCCTGCCATAGATTTTGTATTACTAATAATAACAATTGATCAGATTTATATCGCGCTTTTCTAGGCACTCAAAGACGCTTTACACTGTCAATTATCCATTCACACGCATTCATTCCAGTGGTGGTAAGCTACTATTGTAGCCACAGCCGCCCTAGAGCAGACTGACAGAAGCATGGCTGCTGTTCTGTGCCTACGGCCCCTCCGACCACCTCAAACAATCCACTCATACACATTCACAACAGGCAAGGTGGGTGAAGTGCCCAAGGACACAACAACCACGACACAGGTTACTAGGCGGAATCACACCGCCAAACGATCATTTACCGACTCACTCTACCACCTGAGCCCCAGCCACCCAGTTCTTTTAACATACGATGCATCATGTTGTCGGGTGTTTCTAAGCTTTCAACATCTCACACCGTCACCCAGGAGACCCTCACCTAAGTCCAGGTAGCACAACACCACCAATGGGTGTCCATCAGCTAACATGTTGGGTGTAAATATGACTCAGGCAGATCTCAGTTGGATTGACATCTGACTCTTACAGGAATATACGGTGACTGAATGCAGTCTGATATTTTGTAGGAACATTAGTAGAACCACAGAAGTCATTTTTGTTGCCTACAGCTGGCTAAGAGTCCGATTCTTTTTATCTGACTTGAATAAATTCCTGCTGCATCACACAGCGGCAGAAGCAATGAGTGCTTCTGTAAACTGAGATCACATGCCTATCAATGCATGTGGCACCACAGCACTATCTTTATGAACATAGGCTAGGTCAAAATCAGTAAATATTGTTCTATATTCTCCTAAACACCAACCCAACATGGTCCTTCCCCAATGTCTGACTGAGGATTATGCCTTCGTACAGAGGTACATCATTGCATGAAAAGTTCACATTCATAAAAGATTCAAAGTTTAGTATATTGAAATCCAAACCTTGCTTAGTTTGATCATAGTTATTATTATTCACGCTAGTCTGTAATTTCACAAACTTTGTATGTGAGCCATACAATCCTGGAACAAAAAGTCTTCTTAAGCTGAAAGAATAAAACAACACAAAGTCATCTGTTTCTTTGCTAACATAATCAAAGCTGAGTACATTTACTGAAAAATTAGTGCACACCAGAACAGTCATTAAAGCATTCCCAAAGGTTGCCAAATGTAGCAGGAAAATAGATAAGTTGCCAACAACGCAGTCTGGTTGAAAGAACTTGAACAACAACCGCTTTTATTCTCTTTTTGTCTGTTTAAAAAAACACTGAAAACTTTTAATTTATGAAAAAAAAAAGTGTCTTTTCTTTTGGTGAAGATGTTACATTGGGACACTGTGATGGGCATTTTTAGTATGTTCTGACACTTTTAAGATCAAGCCATGAACAGAAAAATAAACTGATCCATTGGTAATAAGCGACTCTGTCTTTCCACCCTTCTATCCATCTGTCTCTTGCAGACAGGAATATTTACTCCTGATTTAGCCTTGTCTGGTCTTAACTCCATTGAAAACACTAGGGAACATATAAATAAACAGCCGTCGTCCCATGAGGACTCTTCCTTTGGGAAGTTCCCATAATGCTTTTCTGTCTCACCTATATTTGCTGCTACAGTATGAAGCCTTCTGCCTGCCTCTCAGCCTCTCCAGCTGTCTCTTCTGCTCCGGCAGCCAGAGCCCACCTGTCTGTTCACCTGCATTTATTTTCTCCTCACACTGAATACCTGTCGGCTTTTGTGTTCATATGCATCTCCTGGACTGGGCCTGGATTAAATACAGCACCGCTAAGCTAACATCATCATCCATTATAAGTCAGCGTACGGAGATAATCACAGTGCTGAAGTTCTTAGGGGAAATGATTCCCGTCCCAGCGCTGTCTTCTCTACAGTCTTTTTAATGGAAGGAAAGTGTAATTAATGGAGAGAACAGTCTTTGCAGGTTTCCACAGTCTCTTTAGCTTTTCAGTAGCTCGTAAAAGTCAACTTTAAAGCCTTCTGCAGAGGTAATGCACATGTAGCGTAAGGAAAGGAAGGAAGACGTTAAAGGACCCAGTGGGCAGTAATTGAATTTGCTGCCGAACCTCCCCCCAAAACAGACTGATTTTCTTTGATGTGCAGTACCTATTGACGGCACAGTGAATAATGCAATTTCAATCCATCTGTCTCCTGTCAGGTAAGCAGCGGTCAGAGTTCTTTGTTGGGGGATCCTCCTAAAGAAGTGAGGCTGCCCTCTAATCCATACCTAAACCTGGCCAGTGTAATGCCAGGAGTGGTTCTGCAAGGTGAGCACACAAACACACAGCACGTTAAGGCATTTCCATACAATCCTAAGTTATATAAATTACACTTGAGCATTAGGATAACCTCTGTAGTTCTTGTCCATTGGAAAATGTGTTTGTATTACATAGTGTTGTATAGTTATACATACATGAAGCGGTAAAAGGATGGTAGTAAAAGATGGGTTCATATCATGTCCTGTCTTTCTGTTTATTTATCCTTCATGTATTGATGGCAGCTGTAGTCAGCATGAATCTGCAGCAGTTACAATTAATTCAAATGGTGACCTGAAGCAAACTCTCAAAGCACTTCTGCAGCAATAATCATTTACCTGCTGTTGATGCACATGTCCTGTATGATGCACAATATGCAACTTCCTGTGTTGCCGTAGCCTCATTACAGCTCCTAAGCTTCACAGGAATTGGCTGAGCAGGGATTATGTGGGTACACACTAAATATACATGCATAAACTTTAGATAAATAAATGATACTTTTCAAGAAGTCAAAGCCTCAGTTTTACTTGGTGTGGGGTCACTTTTTACAGCAATATAAAGTCCTGCACCTCAATGGAAATAGCAGAGAGAGAGAGAGAGAGAGAGAGAGAGCTCAAAAATGTCCTTTGACACAGTATGATGGGTATAATGCCATAAATCAGGAGAAAAAAATAAATAAAGCAGAATTTCTTTGATTGTTTGTTGGACCAAAAAACAACAACAACATCACAAACTGAAATAACATTTACAACATATTTCCAAATGGCCGCAGGTGTTACCAGTTACGGGGGGGAAATGGTGGCTCCTCGTATTGATATTCTGGTGTTTACATGTTTTATTTGTTTCCATGCTTGTCTCTTATCCGCTCTGTGTAAACACAACCTGCAGTTCATCCCAGTTTAGGCAAAAAGTCCCTGATTTTCATCACATGATCACGGGGTTCTTTGTTTATTTTTATTTTTATTTTTTCAGAATCTGGTAAATGCAAATGGTTTAATTCTTGGTAAATTTGTAAATGAGATATCACGGTTTTAAGCTTAGATTGGGTCACTCTCCTGAGTCGTTGAAGATCCAAGAGTTTTCTCTGACTCTGATAAATGCTGTAATTTTTCAGTTTTAAGAGTGACACTCTTTTCAAATCCACCGGTAGGATTAATTAAGTTTCTGATTGTTTTTTTCCTCCACATGTCTTTGAGTCACTACTGGCATTCACGTCAGATGTTGCTAATCCATGCTGACGACCTTATTGTGTGCAAACTTTTCGTAACCTCTCCAACCACCAGTCATGAATATTTGATGTTTATAAGATAGATGTTCACTGAAGGATTCATTAAGCAAGTTTTTTTGTAATCTTGCTTGCCATCTTTGTATTTGAACCCACACTGTTGTCATTTTAACACATGGATCCTTCCACTGCTGCTCAGGGTCAGTGGGGAGCAAAGCCCAGGGAGGACAGCCTGGCTCCGGGGTGTACGGCGGCTCGGTTGCTCCTGTGGTCTCCCAGGGCTCCGGATCCTTCTCACACAGTGCGACAGCTACGACCACAGCCCCGTACAGCACTGATACCTCCACCGACTACAGCCAGTACAACCAAGCCTACACCCAGGTACTGCAAAACATGCACTTTGCAAATGACACAAATGTGGCGATAGATAGCTGGATGTGGGTCTGCGTGTTCACAATTGGGTTCACGAGTGTTACTAGGCCTAAAATGTGTGAGAGAGGGATGGTAGCTGAATAGATGGATGGATTTAAAGCAAGGATGAGTGCAGCAGTGACAGAATGAGCCGTAACTAGGGGAGGCAGGGAGGTGGAAGGGATGAGAATGGGTTTGGATATTTGGACAGACAGAGTGAGAGTGGATTTGGCAGTGAGCGCTGTGTGTCTCCATCTGTCCCTGCTCCCCTCCTCTCTCCTAACACTCCACTCAGAACAAGTCATGAAGCCCCCCTTCTGAATGTTTGTCTGCACTTATCATCCTTTCTATTCTTTATTTCTGTCACCTTTTTTTCCCCCCCTCCGTCTCCGCACTTGTCGTAGTTACGCCTCCCCCAGCAGCAAGTGACATATCTGATATTTGCAGGAAGAAGCAAACCCAATTTTAAATGTTAATTACAATCTACTCATCCAAACAAATGAGTCATGATTAGATAACCAATAAAACGGTCGGTTTAATTTGTGTGGAAAGACAAGACAAAGGAGAGGAACAGGAGAGAGCCGACGGCAGGAACAATAGTTAACGAACGACAAAGACACAGGCAGACATAGAGAAGGGGGCCAAAAAAAAAAGAAATCAGCAACAACTAGAAAATGACTGAGCAAACAGTATTTGTCTGGCTCCATTCACCCTTTGGCTGATGTTTGCTGATGTGTATGTGCGACGCAGGAGGCCATGCAGCAGTGGTACCAGCACTACCAGGCAGCACAAGCTCACACCTACAACACTGCTGCTCCACAGGACAACACAGCCACAGATTACAGCAAGGAGCACACACAGGTAACACACACACTCAACTGTTATATTGGGTTTCTCTATGCACATCTGTGTGCAAATTACTTTTTGTGGGGTTTGTTTGTTTCACCAAAAATGTTCTTTTTTTTTTTTTTTTAAAGGGGCAAAGCAGTCCCCATGAAACAATGTCAGCTTCACTTTATCGTAAATTTGTTGTCAACTGAGAATATCCTGCCGCTAATACAAAGTAAAGGAAAGAACGAAGGGAAAACACAGTGATGTAGATCAACCCAAGTCCATCCAAATGAGGAAAAAACTAATGAAGGAATATTTGTGTTCAAATCTATTTTTCAACAGAAGCTCCATATATTTGCATTGCTGTTTATTTATAATAAATACAGATTACTTCCTGGATTTTTACTGTTGAAAAAAAACAACAACTGTAAAGTACAACAGCTGTGAAATTACCTTCTTGTGTTGCAGGCTCCAGCAGTGTCCTCCTACGGCGATTACAGTTCCTACATGCAGGCCGTCACTCAGTACTACTCCCAACCGGCAACAGCCAACCAGGCCTATGCCAGCAAGGTAGAAATTTTCTTTTAAAATGCATAACTTCTGCAAAGTTTAAATCTATGTTTTGCGTTGCCTAATGCTTGTGCTACTTTCAGCCACAGTTCCACTTTGTCAAGGTGATCGTTTTTCTCTGGTCCTACTCTTCACCGTTGCTGTTGTAGTGTTTTCTACAACTGAGCAGCCCTGTTCATGTTCACATCGGCACACTCAGTGTATGTGCAGAGGGCAGAGATGGACAGAGATTTTTTTTCTAAAACAATCCCAGAATGCTCATTCACAGCTTTTCATTTTGAATTCTCAAGGTCTGAACTCACATTGATCCTCAGCATACACAGTCCATGTATCCATTCACTTCAATTATCCGCATGCATCGGTGACGCCGAAGAGCTTCTGCAGGGATAAAGGATTTGACACAAGTTAGTCATTTGTTTCCTTGAATTAGTGATAACTGAGCACAAATTATTAATTTGAGGGTAAGAGGAGCCCATTTGGAAAGTCCATGACCTCACACAGAGCGTTATTAAAGCAAATTCTGCTGCCAGCTCCGTAATGTGCACAGAGTCTGATTAGATTTTTTGTGTTTGTTTGACGGAGACACATGCAGAGCAGGACTTCACACAGTCTAAAGTTCATGTTGCCAGTTCACGCATGCATTTTTAAAACTCTTTCTAAATGTCTTCAAACCCAGTGTCGTTTGGCATTTCTGTGCTGTTTTTCTTTCTCACTTATTGGCTGACACAGATACCAGTATAGCTGTAATATGTCTGACTCTTATCAATCCAGCTCTACCCGCCAGGCTGTATATATTTATAAAAATAAATAAAAAGAAAATGAAGCTTGTTAAAACCTAACTTGACTGAAAACAACATTCTGTCCTTCAGACTAAGTTACAGCCCTCAGAGCTGAATGCTGGCATTTACATGCAGTTTGTCTGTATGTCTACTTGGAGAGGGTGACCTCTCTGTAAGACACTGATACCCTGTTAGAGGGAACACATCACTCTGCACCCAGCAGCTGATACCAGCCATCTCCACATGCCCAGAGCAGCCAGGACCAGGCTTATCTGCTGCTGCTTGAGGCTGTGTGTGTGTGTGTACTTGTGTTATTCGGTTGTTACTAGGTTGTGGGGACATAAACCTGTTCCCAGTGTCACATAGTGTGCACAAAAAGCAAGTCCCCATAATTTAAAACATAAAATTTTGCATGAAGACTTCTTTTAAAGCTATCGTGAAGTCAGGCGTAGGCAAGCAGTGGTGAAGGTGTGTGTCCAGGATGAATGAACACATCAGTGTCATGTCCTCTGAAGTGATGGAAACACAACTGTTTGTTGTTGTGTGTAGTGTTTGCTTAAAGATGGCCCTTGTTGCGTAGCTGCGTTACATTGTGGCCTGGTGAGCTCACTCCTGGTGGAGAAACTGATATCTTGGAGAAATGATGTGAAGGGTTTCTGACACCAAGTTTTGGCAATAAACTGAACTGAAACTATGCAGAGATGACATTACGGTATTCAGAACATACAGCAGCAGACCGGATGAATGAGTGATCTGTAGTTGACAAGAGCATGTCTCTAAACGGCCACTAGAGAGCAGAAAGGTTACCATGAATCAATTAAAGAAAAGAATCGGAGTTCATTTTCTGTCGAGTCATGAGGTGCTGTCGACACTTATGACATGCTAACAGCTAAACAGAACTACAAATGTAAGGAGGATGTTTTCTTCATAGCCTTGGTAGTTTCTTGTCAAGCTGGTCATTCACTAGACGTTTTCTGTATGTCTTCTTGCAGGAGGTAGATGTGTGTAAGCCTCTCGGAGTGTCTCTGCATGCAGTCAGTAACGGCGCGGCTCCTCCACCAGCCGTCCTACCTGCTGCCGCCGTGCTGCCGGCCTACAGCACCCTGCCTTTAATGCCCAGCTTCCTCGGGGCGCCGCACCCGGCGGCCGCCACACCCAACCCCGTCACGCATGCGCACACTGCCGCCACCGACTGGAACACCTACTACTATGTAAGTAGAGAAAATCCACTTTGTCATAGAGAACATGAAACCTTTAATACTTGTCAAAGTAAAGCTGGAAGAAACGCCTGTTTTATTGTTTGCTTCAGCTTAAATGACACAATCCAATATAGTGCAGCGAAGTACTTCAGAGTTTCATCTTCTGATGTTAGTGGGCAGGACGGGTTGTTGACGGTGGAAATCTGTGGGATGGGATCACTGTTCACCTCGTCGAGTATTTCACTTGTGTATGCCTTTATGTTTAATAGGATAATCCTTAACACCGGCACATTCTGTGTACAAAGCAGTATAATAAATAACAGTAAAGACTATTGTTTTACACATCAGTATTTTATGAGTGTGGTCAGAAGACTGTTGTTTGCTTTTAAAATGAGTTACTGCGAGCGAATCGGGAATACCTTTTCTTTTACTGTAGCTGCTTCACAATAAAAGCAAACAAAGCACTGAAATGTGAGGATGAAAGGTTTTCCATGTGAAGCAGTAACAGGCGATACCAGTATGCATTACTGCTGTAAGTGATGGAAGGAGTCTTTATTTACAACAACAATAATTGAGTATATTTGATGAGACATATTCAGTTTTTTCTAATCTATTATCATTTTAATTTCCCTTTTCTTCATGAATTCAACCTAGAGTTTACCAGAAGTACAGTTTTTATAGTTTTCCATCCGTGTAAAGGTTTGCTTTTTTGTTTTTTTTTCCAATTAGCATTTTGTGATGATAGTACGCTTAGATGTTTCACTTTAAAAGAAGCTACAGTGGCTCAAAGGGCATAATCCATACCTTTCTTGCTTTTTGTCGAATTGAACTAAACAACAATAAAAAGGAAGCTCAAAGCAGCAGACTGATGAGTTTGTTGTCCAAACGGCACATTGTACTGTACATAAACAATTACAGAAGTGCAAGCTTTTATTTAGGTGTTTCTAATAGGTTGCATTACTGCACATTAGACTGCTGTTTATCTGCAGAGAGTTGCAATTAGCTTGTGTCTACCCACTAGTCTTTATGGGGAACACCGGACTTCGTAGCACATATGGAGCTAAAATCAGTGTTTTACTAAAAGCTTGTTATGGCATTTCTGTGTGAGAGGTGGCAGAAGAGCCTCGGTGCAGCTTTCATTTTTTTCCACATTGTCCAAGGCTGTAAAAACCACTTAGAGAAAAGAGATGGAGGAGCTTCATCGAGCGAAAGCATGATGACGTAAACAGACCGGGGCCAGACGTGTGAGCTGAGCCTCATCTCAAGAAAGATTTACATGTGTTTGTACAGACAGCATCTGTGGCCCTCTCTCACTGCAGCTAAGACCTTTACGCACACACACACACACACACACACACACACACACACATTTGTATGGTATCTTTGTGAAGACATTCACTGACGTAATGCATTTCCTTTTCCCTGACTGTAGCCGTCACAATTAGGTACCCAACCCGAACTCTTAATCTAACTGAAACGTCATTCTAACCTTTATCAAGTGTTGAAAGTGAGTATCAGCCAAAATGTCCTCATTTTTCCAAAATGTTCTCACTCAGTCCAAAACTCAAACTCGTCCTCATGACGATAGTTGAACAAAACACACACACACACACACACACACACACACACACACACACAAACTTGCATCCAAATCAGGATGTTTTTGTTCTTGCCAGAATCCCCAACTACTCACCTTCTTTTTCACTGGCTTTCTTTTTTAATTTTTCTTTCTTTCTTTCAGGTTATCTTCAGTTTTCTTATTTAACTTTCTGAAATCCAAGCATTTTTTTTTTCCTGTCACATGTTCACTCACTGTGGGCCCATTTTTCACTGCAAGTCCTGCACCTCTGTGGAAACAAAACAACAATGGCTAGCAGTCAAGAGAACTTTAAAATGGCCTCTGTGTCGTACAATACACGTATAATGCCTTAAAACCCCAAAATAAAAAAATTTGTGGAATAAAAAAAATTCCAATGTGGAATTAATTATTTTCTGCAGTCGTTGTCAATACTGGAAAAAATGAAGCCTCATAATCATAACATTGTGCTGCAAGGTGGCGCAGTTGGTAGCACTGTTGCCTCGCAGCCAGGAGGTCGCCGGCACGGGGATCTTTCTGCGTGGAGTTTGCATGTTCTCCCCGTGCAGCGTGGGTTCTCTTCAGGTTCTCCTGCTTCTTCCCACAGTCCAAAAACATGTTGAGGTTAATTGGTGATTCTAAATTGTCCGTAGGTGTGAATGTGAGTGTGTTTGGTTGTCTGTCTCTGTAGGGTTTTAATCCTTAACATTTAAATAAAGTAGGCAAATTCACACTGTAAATAACACTGCAGGGTGTCAAGCTTAATATGTAAACTTTCTTGACAAATTTATAACACCATTTTTTTTGACTCGACACAAGCAACACTTAATGTAATTTATTCTATATTATTATGTAAATTTTTTATTTTTTTAAAAACTGTGGATGTTTCTCTTCTGTGATACATGTTAGACAAAAAACAACAGTTGGCTTGGGGTGAATTCATCTTCCAGGAAGGCACAGATGTTCGGTGGAATCATCTTTCGAAAGTTTTTGAGTCTTAAAAGCAACAGATCTGCATCTATTAGTGGCTTTCTAGCTTCTGGAGGGAGTGGTATAGTTTAACTCACGACTAGTGCGACAATATTCAACTGTTGTTCACCTCTTCTTCTTCTTCCTCCTCCTCTCCTTTCATTCCTGTCTCATCAGAACCAGACGAGGGGCCATAAGAGGGAGTATCCTCAGCTGGCGGTGCAGGAGGTGACCTCCTCAGACGGTGCCTACATCGGGCAGCACTCCCAGGGCCTGGGAGGGCAGTACGCCGACTACTTTAAGAGGAAGAGGCTCTAGTATGAACCAAACCACCTTAAAGCCTAAAGCTTAGGGAGGGAGGCACAAACAGCTCGGATGTCTGCTGGATGTCACGGCTCCCTCTAGTGGCCTTTCTGTGGCTGCCATTTTGCATCCCTACAGTAGGTATTGAGTTTAGTAGAATCAGGGTTGCAAATGGCTCAAGTGAAAGCAAGCCATAGTGCTCTTTGATCTTGGCACTTATGTACACACACACACACACACACACACACACACACTTACACACTTACACACATACACAGTGTTGCTTTTGTCCTGTTCAAGCCTTAACTCTTTAACTTAAACTGTTGTTTCTCAGTCAGTGCGTTAACTGTACTTAACTAATATTACCTTGTACATTTTTTCTAATATCATGTAAACTGAAGTAAATCGTGTCTGTACGTACAAGCTGCTTTTGTATTTGCAAGCTGGCGACCCGTCTGCCTGCTGACACTGCCCTAGGACTGGTCCCACAGTCAGGTCTCTCTGTCTCCCTTTTAAAAAAAAAAAAATAATAATCTAAACGTGTCTGATGTCGCACACCCACGCTTTGATTCGTCAGACGGACTGACATCTGTTTGTTCCCGCTTCACTGTCTCCTCTCCCGTTCCTTTCGTTGCACAGGTTCCTATTTAAATCTCCCTGCTGAGAATTAGAGCGCGTGTGTGTGTGTGTGCATGTTTGTGTGTGTGTCGCTATGCTGTATCTGTAGGAAGTGTCAGCCATTTCAATCCCAAGGTTTGGGAGCACATCAGGAAAAAAAAAAAGGGGCCTGAACCAATCAAAGCCCTTAATTGTGGTGACTTCCAATAGCTTCCCTCAATGAATGGACCTTTCTTATAAAGACTGGACAGAAAATAAAAGGCTGGTGTAAATACTGCAGTGTAATACAGAATATATAAAGCCATGCGTAATAGACAATATCATATATAATGGACTTTCCTTTGTGAGCGTATTGTATAACACGAATGAAAGGAAAAGATATATTAAATGTCTGATTTTTTTTTTTATTATTTTAAACTATACTGTTATATATTTGTAATATAATAATATTCCAAGGCAATTCAAGTCATTTATTAATACTGAATCAAAATTGTTTTGACTTAAATGTAGTTATTTGATTTGGTTTTTAACTTTTAAGCCAAATATTAGGGCGCAGTCCTTTTCTCTTTTCTTTTTTTTTTTTTTATCTTCTCTTTTCTTGTGAAACATTTTTCAGGAGGTTTTTGTTGGAACTGTAACAGGAGCTTTACTTTCATATCCAGCTGCCATTTTTCATAAAGGTTTTACTCTTTAAGTGTCTCCTAATCCATACTACATACTAATTAGCACAGGTTTGAGTGTGTTTGCACTGCCATAGCCTGCTCCAATCACTCACTTGTGATTTCTGAGTGTGCCGTCGCGGGTCACCGTCCATCTCGTGAGGAGCAAATTACAGATAAAATTAAAAACTAATGGTGGATGACGGTGAAACAACTCCCACGACACCTGGAAAATCGAAAACAGAGCCATTTCTTTTTTCTTTTTGGGGGAGAGAAATTAGCCGTTACAGAGGAAAGTTTAATCGCTGGTGTAATTCAAGAGTCACAGTTTGATTTCACTTGCACAGTGCACATATTACATCATGCTCTGTCATTATAAAACAGTGCAGATTTTTAATTCTAACTCTTAAGAAAACAATATACAAAGTCGTATACGATGTGTGCAGTTGGTATGTAGTATACGATTGGGACCGTCTGGGTGATTTTCAGCATTTCTGTTGCTTTTTGCACATGAAATGCTTCTAATATGCTGCTTTGCATGTGAAATTCTGCACCTTAATTTTGAGTTTTTAAGTGGAGAGAAAGCTATTTATTGATGTTTATTTTGGCCGAGCTGAATTTCTTTCCAAGTGGCTTTTACAAAGGAACATGATGCCATGTCTTAATTTTCTCCTTTGCAAAAACTAACTCCAATAATGTATTTGATGTATCTCATTTCTACCAGTGTCCTTATTAACATTAGTGCACAGGCTGTGTGCAGATGGTTGTTTGGCGTTCGTCACAGCTTTCAGATTTCAGTTTGGACATTAGGTTTAGGTGCACAGGCCTCTTGTCTAACAAACCGGCAATAACTAATGCTCCTACTGCTGTAGAAAGTTGAATGTTTAAGTTTGTAGTGAAAATCTTTTGCCATTCACGCAGCGTTATATACTCATAGCAGCTCATACACAAGGTGAAAGCTTCTTTTTTTTTTTAATGTTTGTGTCTTTACATTCTGCTCTTAACTATCTGATATATCTCTGAGAAGAATATTGCTTGCATTGCCATGGCAACCACGCTCATCACACACTGTGAAAACCAATAGAAGGTGAGATCAGATAATGTGTACGCGTCAGTTCAGTCCGTGTGTGAGTTTTTTTTTTTTTAATCACTGAGGTAACGGCTCACTGTAAACAGGATGTACATGATGTGCACTGACACAACAACGAGAGAGTGTCGCCGCTGATGTGGGAGCGGTGTCGTGAAGTCCTGAGAAAAATGGCTAAACATTAAACTAAGGGCAATAAACAGACACACACATTGTCGTGTTTCCCATTACTTCTTTGTCTGCTCTGTCATGTTTTTGTAAATCACTTTTACCGTCATGTGTTCCGTGGTGTCTTTCAGTTTTCTGATCACATTGAACTGTAACACATTTTGAAGCAAGTATCCGTGATCCATAATGCAGGATATAGACAAGAGAGAAGAAGAAGAAAAGAAAGGAGAGGATGCTAAACATTTGCACAAATACAGGAAGGAGAGGATCAGCCAGAGTGACTGCTGATCAAAGCCTGAGTGTACACACAATGTGCACTGTATAATTAATTTTCTTCCTTTTGTGCACTTGACGGCTCCTCTCCTGTTATTTCAGACTCATTTGAGAAGCTTCCTTCCTCAGTTTTTATGGATTTATGGAAGATATGGACAGTTTACCCATACACTTCCCCTGTTGTTACCTTCAGTCATTTTTATTCAAAGGCACCTGACATTAGTCTGACGTATGAGGGCAGAATCTGATTCCAGTGGATGTGCAGCTGCTGATCCTAAAACTTCACATGACATTTTAGATGACTTTAAAGGAAGTCATATTTAATTTTATTTGTCTTTATGACAGCGTGCACGTTCTATTTAGCATCCACTTCTGCCACATTCTATATTAATCTGCTGACTTGTCTTTGCATTCAAGCTGTCTGCTTCACCAAACTACCCTCCAAATTCTAAATTATTTCCAAACTCCAAATTAGCTTTAAACATTTAATTCTCTAAATCTGTCTTCGCAACCGAGTTCTTTAAATAATGTGCTTTAGAGACAAGTGTCAGCTTATTATATGAATGAGTAACCGGCTTCACATTACAGACACATGGAATAAAAAATCATCATTTGACACTAAGCTGGGATCACATGCTTTTATTTGGGGTTTTATTTTTTAAAACTGCTTTGAAATACCCTGCACAGTCTAATTTCTGCTGTGTCGGCTTTACATTTGCATATTTCACACCTGCAAATTCAACAATGTATTATCAGTATGAAATTGCACAGGAGACGTGTAAGTTAAACATCTAGGACGCCCTCTCCCATCCTTCCTTGCTCTGCTGCTTGAACCCTCAAACGGTCTGTTTGCTCAGTCTGGTTTGCTGATGTTTCCTGAAGTGAGTCCACCTGCTACCACAGGGAGAAAGAGCCCCGTGAAATCTGCATGTGGTCAAATCTACTACATCTCTCACAATGTGTGGCTATTTGCAGAAGCAGTTTTTGTATTTACCCCTCTTAAGCATTTCTATTAATTGATTTTTTTCCCCCTCATACTGTGCTTCCCTCTGCCTGATCTCCTCTGAATCAACTGTAACTACTCAGATAAAATGTGTGGCGCCGTGGTCCTCTGGACTCTCTCTGGACCACACTTTGATTTGCTTCCTGGTGTGAGTGTTTGAAAACTGTCCAGTCGGACTCCAGCGCTCGCTTTTCGCCAGGTGATTGCGCTCAACTCCACCTCCCTAAAAGACGAGATAGAAATGTCTGTGTGTGAGTGAGAGTGTGTTACGATCGGCGGCCGGGCCTCTGTTTGTGGAGGTGAACAGCTGAGGCAGCAGACTTTAAAATGCACTGTTTGCTCGTCTGGTTTCCCGTCTGCCTGCCTGCCTGCCTGTCTGTCTGTCTGTCTTCCTGCCTGTCTGTTTTCCACTCTGACTGTCTCCCACAATGGATTCAGGTACTGAACTCAGTCATGCCTGAATTGTTTTAGAGGAATTCCATCCGTCGTGTCAGCTTTTTTACTACATTATGTCATTGTTGTGTGGAAGTTACAAGAGAACGAGTGTAACTGATGCTTCGAGAAGTAGAATTAAAGCACTAGAATAAAATTTACATACAGTCATCCTCAAATGTATTCATACCCTTCCATTAAAGAAAAGGAAAAATTCACAATAGTCACTCAAATAACTAGAAACTGAACAAAGTAATAATAAATAAAAATTTGCTAAATTATAATTTAGTGGAATGAGACATTGTTTTTGAATTCTGGCTAAAAAGAATAATAAAAAAATAAAAATAAAAAAAAAACTGTCCTGGACAAATTAGAGCACTTTGCTGATGAGCAGTGGGCCAAAATCAGAGTTACAGAAAACACTTGATTGCAGTGATTGGTTCAAAGGGTTGTTCAACAAAATATTAGTTTACGGGTCCAATCATGCTTGGGTTTTTCATTAATTTTTTTATTGATTATTGTTTTTGTCAATTTCAACTTTTTACAGTGACACGTGTTCCTTCCTTTCCTTCTTTAATGGGAAGGTATGAATACATTGGAGGACGACTATATGTAATATTGGCCCAAGAGCGGTACCTACCCTATTTGACTTCTATTAGTGTGTTAGACCCTGTCTTCTGAGTTGTAAGTCTACTTTCCCACATCCTCATTCGTTTGAAGTCACTGTAAAGGTGATTCCGTCGGAGAGATGCCACAGATTTCACTTTTAAGCACTCCTACATTTGTGTCATGGACAGAAAAATGACCAAATGTGTTCTGTTCTCTCCTCGTTGTCATTCTGATGTGTGACTGACGGGTTCTCAGTGTGGCTGGAGTTGAGAAAAGCACCAGTGCAACTGTGGTTTTTGTTTTTTTTTAACTATAAAACTTTCTAGAAAATATATTCAAACTGAGGAAGAAAGGGAATACAGTTTGAATTTTTAGCCACAACAAACTGAGCTGATAAACAAGATTTGGTGGAGAGCTGTTGTTTGTGGATTTTTCTTCACATTAATGAGGAACTGGAGGTTGAGTTGTTAATGCATACATGCCTTTAAGTAGCAAGTCCCTGGTTTGATCTCTGACTGCTGGATCTTTGCTATCTGTTGTTTCCCTTATTTCTTTCCCCACATTTCCTGTCTGTCCGCTGAAACTCTCTAACAAAGGTCAACAACATTAGGAATCAGCAGTGGTTTTGCATTTACCTACTTATATTTCAGTATTACAGGTGTGGCGTTGGGCAGATGTACTATTAAGCAGCTTGTTGTTAAACTAACGCGTTGGTTTCCTTCTCCACCCAGCAAACAGCGAGCCTCTGTTGAGCTTGATGAAGTGATTTGGTCTCATTAAGGCATTAGTTGTTCTCGTTTGCCAGCCCGTAGCTCCAGCTTTTCATTCGGGTTGAACATAGCAAGTCTGCTGCGTAGGATTTCCAGTTAACCCGTCGCGGAGTTGTTTTTTTTGTCGTGGTTATTGTTGTTTGCATTTCCTCTGGTCTTCTTCATCTTATTTGCATCTAACAGAAACATACGGTGGCCCCTTCAGACAAACTGATGCATAAGAGAAACATGCTCCAAATAAAAAAATAAAAAAAACACATGCAAAAGGGAAAAGGCTGCAGACACTGACAGTCCTCTGCAACGCTGCAGGGGAGTGATGAGCATCAATGTTACAGATAATTGTGCGTGCCCATCAGGCTTAGTCGCTCTGTGTTGCTACTTGTCTGTCTTTGATGCTCGCTGCTGGGTTTAATTGAGCCCATCACTTTACTCTTAGTGTCTTGGGGCACTTTCAATTCTTTTTGGTATTTGTTCTAATTTTTTTCCTGAAATGCTTGTGCTTGTGCTTGTGCTCTCTGTTTTGTCCTTATGTCCATACCATCCCGGCATCTGGCTCAGTGATCATCTGTTTTTCCTCTTTGCACACGTACATCACATACACTTTAAGAAAGACACGTCAACCAGTAATGTCCTGCTGAAGTCTGCCAGAAAATTGTTGGTAAGCACATTTTTCCACCGTCTTCCTGGAAGTGTTCCGACTCCGCCGGTCAGAGATGTGAGTTTTCTCACAAAATAATACGCTTGTGCTCCAAACACGGCTTACACTTTCACAATCAGGCCTCTCGCGTGTTGATTTAAGGATTGAACGGTTTGCCGTGTCTTCTCTCAGTAGCTCCATCAGATCTGAACTTTCTTAATGGTACTAAATTGCAGATAATGAGATTGGAGCTGGTGTTTACGTCGACTGGTGCTCTGTGTGTGTGTGTGCTGGAATCACTAATTGTGTGTGTGTGTGTCTGTGGGTGTAGCTCTCTAGAAATGTGCTCCTGGCAGGTAATGGGGGTAAGAAGTAGACAGGCTGAAAGAAAAGAGAGGAATAGAAAAACAACTCCAGCTGCCTTCAGCTGCTCAGCCTGCAGGGATTTCTCTTTTTTTCCTTTCCTTTTTTTTTTGACTTTCTCCTCCTCTGTCTGCTCGCTCAATGAAGTGTTGGTTATGTCTGCCAGACTCCTGCATGTTGCACGTACCTGTAGAACTACCACACGCTGGAAATGTCTCCTCTCCGTCTGGTGTTTGTATTAGATGGACCCTTACAGACCGTTTTGCCCTTCTGTTTTCATGCAGTTCCCCTGCCGTGATTCAGATCTTTATGAATTCATTATAATGCTTATTATTGTCTCTCCTGGGGAGTAAATCATCACGCTTATTCAGTGTCAACAGAGGGAATAATCACGGTGAGCATTCTAAAGGTCAGCTGACAGACATCATTGCTGCCTCCGTGGTGAGCAGATATCTGACAGCAGTCGAACTGCACGCGACACACTGCACGGACACATCAGGTGACAGTTACCTCGGTCAGGATGTGTGCAAATGTGGCTTTGTGCAAAATATTCCAACTAAATCTGCATCAATAACTTTAAAAAGATGAGGGCCCGTGCAAAGACCATAGACTGTATATAAAAGCTAGGCACAGCGACTGTAATGTCACCCGTTACTTTGTGGACTATCGTTTCTTATTCTTTCTAAATAAACATGAGCGAGTGAGGGGTGCATCTGACAAAAAATTTAAAATGCTGTGTGCACTTATACATCAGTGACTGTCAATCAGAAGGTAGACTAAAACATGTTCTGCTTTATTGTCTATTTTATTGTAAATGGGACCATCATTGACAAAATGAACATCAAGTTGCATTGAGGAAGACGTAAAGTTAGTGATTGAGACCATAAAATAATTTTAAAAATATTTACTGATATAAAAGATCAAGGGAGAAGTAAGATCAGTGTCATATAGACTTCTGTACAATCTTTTTGCAAAAAGACATCGCCCTCTGCTGGACATTAGAAATAATGCAGGTTGAAGCCACTTTAACGTTAGTCTGACTCACTGGATGTCGACTGTGGGTATAAGCAGCATACCAAACTCACCTTCACTACAGGAAGCAACAACCTGCGGGCAGTAACCTACCACGCTGAGTTTAAGTTTGAATTGTACAATAAAGCAGCACAGCTCATCATTAGGGTCCGAGCACACCAGTGCAAGGACCCTATTGAAACCCTTGTGATTATTAGGGTCCGAGCACCCAAAAGGGTGCGAAGACCCTATTGGAACTGCT